>NC_092825.1:75312818-75612818 GCF_039878825.1 Excalfactoria chinensis
CAGGTACCTACAAGTCAAAAGACTGTGAACGGCCTGATCAGGCCCCTGTCTGTCTTCCCTGTCCTAATGGCACATTCACAGCTGTTGACAACATCATGGAAAAATGCTTCCAGTGTAGACGGTGCCGTACAGGTGAGTTATCTGTGGGCCCTGGGGAAAATTGGTGGTAGTAGTAGCTGAGGGTCTGGGAAAAAAAAAAAAAAAGTGGGTAGATTAGGGGCTAATAACACCTGTTGTCGTAACAGTGATCTCAGCTGAAGGTAGGGTTGGTTCAGTCACTTTTCATTCCTTTCCTCAGAATTGCGGCAGATAGAAAAGACCCCATGCACCCTAAAGCAGGATACCGTGTGTGGCTGTCGAAAGAATCAATATCAGTTTGGCCATGCTGATCTCTTCCAGTGTAAGAACTGCAGCCCGTGCGTTAATGGAATTATTGCCAACTGTAAGTATAGCATGGGTATGATACATATATATCTATTGGCAGATGCCATTAAGACAGACGTTAGCATCCCTCTCCTTGTTTTCTACTGCGCTGCAGCAACTTGCCCTTATGTGATTTTTAGCTTTGGGACAACTCTGTTTTGCTTGCCTGCTTTCCTGAGGAAGACTGTAACTTTTTTTGCATGCCTTGTTATCAATCCTTGGTTTTTGTTACGAGTTCTACTTTAATTGTATGTTCTCGTGTTGGCTATCATGATATTTGCCACTTAATTTCAGTAGCTCTGCCTTCCTTGGATGTACTGAAGTAAGATCTTTATGTTTGAATGCAGATTTCCTACTTGCTTTCCTTTTTTTTTTTTTGTCTTTCCCTGGATATTTCTCTGTATGCTCGCTGCATTTCCCTTGCTAACTGCTCTACACACTGTAAGTATAAAGGCTGACAGTGCTGTTGTTTTCAGTGTCCAGCTGAACTGCTTGTTAGTCAGATGCTGAACCATCACAGTATATCGTGCAGTGTCTTAATGTAATACTGAAATATACCCACTGGCATTTCATCACCATCACTGTAACGTGGGGATGGTGCAGATGTCTGAAAGAACTAGCCATGTTAGCTATGCCAAGCTGTCTCCTTTCCAGTGGGGGATCAGAGATGTTAACCCCATTCTGTTTGCCACCCTCCAGTTTGTCCTGAAGTCTAATTCTGCTCGTGTCCCTTAAATGCTCTTTACCTTGCTGTCCTAAAGCAATCCCGTCTTCCTCATAAATTCTGCTTCTCCTGTCCCCTTTCTGTCTCCTTGTTAAATGCACTTCCTGTGGTGTTTAGTGAATTCTGTTACAGTTTTTATGCTTACACCTGCCCTTGAGGGTCATCATCATGCACTGTCCTTGAGTGACTTCTTTCCCTCGTCTGATCTTCGTCCCGTCCCTCACATGTAACAGAATGTATGCTGCTTATTCTAGTGCCTCTTTACCTCTCTTTTTTAATGCTGTCCTTCCTTCACTGCTCTTGCCTGCTCTTTTTTAATTTCAGCATCTGTGCTGTGGCTTGCCTAAAAGCAATAGGTCTTCAGTTTCTCACCCTGTACACTCATAGAACAGATCACAAGTGTGAATATGTGTGTCCCATCGCTTGAAGTGATTTCTCCCTACCCTGGACTGACTTCCTCAGCAGTCCCAGCTGCTCAGAGACCACTTCTTCCTCATTTTTGCCTAATGTAATTTCCCCTTCCTGTCACACTTGAACTGAAGTGACTTTCCCCATTCTGCGCTGAAACTAATCTTATCCATCAGACCCATCTCAGATGCAGACTTTTTTTTTTCCCTTTCCCAACCTCTGCAGAGGTGTCTGACCTACCAGAACAGTGATGCCCTCACCTTTGTTATTATTTTCTTCCTTCCCAGCCCCAAGTAATCTGAATCTTCTTTCCTTCCTCCAATAACAGTTCTTCAGGCTCAAAGAGGAATAATTTCCCACCTGTCTTGGAATGAATTTTTCCCCTTTTGGTTTCTTTGTTGTCCAGATTTTGGCAAGAATTTCTTCTTTTCTCTGCAGGTTCAAAGGACAGAGATGCAATTTGCAAGTGTAAGCCTATGTTCTTCATGACGCTTAATAACCTTTGCAAGCATTGCAACAGGTGGGCTTTTTTCCTTTTTTTCTGTGTTACCGTATGTTGAACAGGAGAGAGAGCTGACTCACGTTCCACAAGGGGAGGGAATTTTTCTCAAGGTTCTGTCCATCTTCATTTTACAAAGTTCTGGCTTTCTGGAGCAATTAATATTGTCCTTCATTCCAGCCCTCTCTGATCGAGGGCCACAGTCATTAGGCACACTTCCTTGCTGTGCTTTGCAGGCTACTCTGGACTTGTTCTAGGATTGTTGCAAATGTCTGGTGTTGCATTTGATGTGTGCTCACATCTCTGATTTACTTTCAGCTGTGTTGGAGAAGAATGCCTGCAGTGCAGTAGCCCAGTGACTACCTCACCAAATTCATCTGAGCTGAGTGAGTACTGGGGGAACCTCCGGGACAATGGAATCTTTTCAGTGCAAACTTTTGTTTTGTTGACATTATCTGTCAAACCTCGCTTTCTCTAGTGTTTCAAATCATTATTCTTTTTCTCATTACCATTTGCATGTTCTCTCTTGTTCTTCTTGCTCAAGTACTTAAGTACTTACCTGTTTCCTTCTCAGTCTCTCACTCATTTGCCTTCTCCCTTTTGTCCAGATGGGAACCTTGTTCTTGGCATCATTGTGGCGATATTTGTAGTTATCTGTGTCGTCTACATTGTAAATAAAGCAGTGAAGATGGTTCAGAAAAATGGGATAGCCTCTTCTTTCTACTTGTGTGGTGAGTATAGCAGCATATCCTGTGATACTGACTGTGATATACATCACTCAGCTGTGTGAATGGATACGCATACGCATGTGAGGAAAACAGTGGGATCCATTACTCTGCTCTGATCCAAGGCTAGAGGGAATGTGAAAACTCCACGGCCAAGCTTGTTGTTGCACTTCCAGCAAATCTGCTTCTGTGCTGTGACTGGAAGTGCATGTGAGCTTGTTTCTGGCAGATGAGAGCTTGTTATAAAAACCTTTTGAGGTCGGGATTATGAATAGCTGCTTTCCTGTTTTCTCTGGGAAGAGAGGAAGTGAAAATAATTTTTGTTTTCTTTTTCATTCAAGTATCTTTGCCACAGACAAGCAAGGAGCCAGTATCTGAGGTGAGCAAAATGATGATTGTAGAGCTTCCCTTCCTCTTTCAACCATGTTAACCTGGGATCCAGAGTAAAGTTGTTCCCCGTGGGCTGTTTTCAGGCCTTATGTTTTCAAATAAGCTGAATAATAGGGCTGTTGAATTCAAAAGCCTTTCATTGTAGCGGTTGGAACCATGAAAATTTTACTTCCATTTTGCTAGGAGGTGCTTTTCAAGCTCCTGGCTTTGTGTTCTTTTCTTTCTGGATGCACTGTTTTTTCAGACAACTAATCCTTAATCCCATTGTCTCCTTATGTATTCCAAGATGAGAAAATTTAGATAATTTTATTTCACTTAAGAACTTCAACCCATAATGTTCTCGGTCCAGCTTTACAGCATTTCCTCAGGTGCGTTGTTGATTAGCAATTAAGAGGAATAGTCAAAGTATGGTTTCCACAGTGTTACAAAGAGGGTTGTTGAGGGAAGTGGCCTTTGGAACTTCTAGAATGGAGATGGGTTGGGATTCCAGGCTTTCTTTATGTCAAAAGAAGAATTAAATTCCTTGTGAAATAGGCTTTTGATGCCTTCTGCTTAAACAAGAAATAGAGGAAAAATAAAGCTGGTGATTCCTTGTAATAGGAATACTGTGCTACTGTGGGTGATTCTGAACTAAGATGTTGTCTCTTTCAGGCTGAGGTAAAAGGGAGTGCAATTACTGTCCTTCCCGAGATCCAAAAAGAAAAAGAATTGCTAGTGAATGCGACACCACCATCTGCACCTCTGCTACAAAGTTCACGTGAGCTGCCAGACTGTGTCAGACCTGCCAGGAAGAGGCAGCTTCCAGACAGTAAGTGTAACTTTGGTATCCCTCCCTAGGGATATCTGATTATGCAGATACGGCTGGGAGGATGGATGAGATCTTACCAGGCGTGCTTGCCTTGTGTATGTGCATGCATACTTCATGCATAGCACAGCACAGAGCCTGACCAACATCTATGAGCCTACATAGGAGTAAACATCAACACAAGTCCTTCCTGTTGCCCATTTTTGCAGTCCCAAGACACGTTCCCCTTGAGGCCGCAGAACCCTGATTCTCACACTTGATTTCTTCTCTTCTTTCAGATCCTGCTATTCTCTACACTGTGGTGGATCATGTACCACCATCTCGGTGGAAAGAGTTTGTGAGGCGTCTGGGTCTGGCTGACTATGATCTGGAGAGAATTGAGATAGAGCATCGACGTTTACGAGATGCCCAGTATGAGATGGTCAGACTCTGGAAACTGCAGATGGGCCACGCTGCAACTGTGGAGCACATCAGCTGCGTTCTCAACCAAATGGAGCTGAGTGGCTGCAGTGAAGCTATTCAAGAGGCTTTGCTAAACCAGAACTCTCATCAACCTTGCAGTTTCCACAGCCATCTTTGATCTTTCCCCTTGCTGTGATTGGTGAGAGAGGATCGTAGTTCCATTTCTTGTCTTCCTTTTCGCATTCCCTCCTACCTTTCTAGCCCTCCTTAAATGGGTTGTTGGAAATAGCAGCAGAGTATGCTGGAGGTTTGATTCACAACCGCCACGTTAGTTCAACTCCTTTTAAGCCAAGAGAGACCTCTTCAACAACTCCTTTCTCAAAGAGGGAAAGCACCTCATAAAGGAAGTGACCTGTGGACTCTGACCAAGATGAAAACAGGAGCTCAGAGTGACGTGATAGCTCAGCTACTCGGCAGACAAGTGGTCGCTGAAGCAGGTGCTTCGCTCACCATGTGACAGGCTAACTGGTAGGGTGACTTGGTTGAACTGGCTGTTCAAATGCTAAAATACTTGCTCACTTTTTGCAGATCTAATTTTCTGCAATATCAGATACTTAAACTGGCTCACATTGCAGCCATTTGATTGCGAAATCTGACTCAAGGGAAGCTGTGTGAGAGGACATGCCCACAACCGGCACGTTACTTCTGGGAGCAGGAGAGAATCGCTCCCTTTTGATATCAGCTAGTTATCAAAGTGCTGCACCTTCAGCCCTCTTACTACGGCAGAAATTGCAGAGATTCAGAAGGGGTGGCTCAGGGAGAAACAGGAGGGCATTATCCTTTCCACGCTCCCATTTCTCTCTGGTTCATTAGGAAGAAGGATTCTGAGCCAGCGGGTCAGATGAAAGGGTTGGTGCTTTTTCTAAAGTTTCTTTTGCGTGTAGAAACCATGTAAGACAGCATTAACAAAACATGAGCCTGTATGTTTGTCCTAGTGCAGAGTGGAAAAGAATGCACGTGTCTGTGTGGGTGAGGAGGTACCTTTGTACCTGGCAGTGAGTGTCCCTGCAAATCCGTGCTTGCGCACAGGTTGGTAGGCTTGTGTCTGCTTGCCTGTCTCTCCCCAAATGATTCACTGAATCTGACGTAGCTGCAAATGGGACTGCGTATACGTTCATTTATATGAGTCATTTTTTAGCAGCTGTTGGATAACTTCACACTACTTTCTGGACTCCATTGTGTATGTGCTACTTCGGTGTAAGAAACATCCGATTCCATCTACAAGCTCACACCAGGGTTTTCTCATGGCTGTTACCCTGTGTGAAGCAGAAGTAGCAAGAAGCAATTAGCCTGCATCAGGTGCAGGTCCACATATTTCTGAATGTGGATTTTGTTTTAGAATCTGTCATCCCTTGAGAGAACCTTTCTACTGTAAATACACTAAGTGCTCCAAATTAAAGTTCGGATTTTTAACTCCGCCTCCATTCTGATTTTGTCCGTATCAGCTTCACTTCTTCGGCTGTGGGTGCGGGCAGGGGGTGGAAAATGACTTCCAGAAGTGGAAAGGGTGGGCTGTAAGCGAGCTGGGATGTTGCTCTGGTGAAAAAGGTGAGTGTTTAAAAGAATAAATAATAAAATTAGTCTTTTCTGTGTGAAGCTTAGTTGCCCTTAGGACACAGGCAGCTGTGAGGGCAGGAACTAGGACTGAAAGCAAATCCAGCTGCAAGTCATTTCACACATTTGAGAGTCTAATGATTCTGAGTCCATGATATCTCCACAGGTAGTACATATTCACCAATTACCTGTGAGATGATTAACACACACGCGCCCATCTCACGTAGTGATGGATGAGGTTTCCAGTCTTCCATTCCGTGGTCTCTTCTACCGTCTAGCGTCCCTTTAGCATCACGACAGCCCAACCGACAGCCTTTTGCTTCCTCCAGCTGTCTTCCTCGCTCGCCCTCTAGACGAGCTTCCATCGTTGCGCGCTCACTAGTATGCTTATTAGAAGTAACTTACAGTAAATACTTCTTCCAATCAGAAGCAGCTCTGATCTTCGACAGCCACCTTCAGGAAGATGGGATTTTTGCATGTTTGTGTGTACGTTATTATTATTATTAAATGTCGCTGTTATCCATCGAGCGTATCAGACCTCCGTGTTTCCCAACGCACCGCTCGCTTCCCGCTCCTCCCCGTCCCCTCACAACTCCCCCCTCCCGCCTCCATTGGTACGTCCCGGCGGCCCGCGGTGCGTGCCGGGAAGCGCCGCGGTGGGGCCGCTGAGGGGCGGGCTGCTGTTTGCTCCCGCCATGGCGCTCAACAAGTCGATGCACGCACGCAACCGCTACAAGGACAAGCCGCCCGACTTCGCATACCTGGCCGGCAAGTACCCCGAGTTCCGGCAGCACGTACAGACCACCCTAGCCGGCAGGGTGAGGTATGAGGCCGGGCCGGGGTGAGGGCCGGGTTTCCGAGCTGCGCCCGTGTCGGCGGCCGGGCCCCAACGTAACGCATGTTTGTGCTTTCAGCCTGAACTTCAAGGATCCCGAGGCGGTGAGAGCCCTGACGTGTACCCTTCTGAAGGAGGATTTCGGGCTCACCATTGACATCCCCCTGGAAAGGCTCATTCCGACCGTCCCCTTGAGGTTGAACTACATCCACTGGGTGGAGGATCTCATTGGCCATCAGGACGCTGACAAGCGAGTGCTTAGGCGGGGCATTGACATAGGTACTTACCGCGGGCTGTTTATAGGGCCAAGCGTTTAATTAGCCCGTTACTTACGGCTAATGAAACAGTGTTTTTGAGGAAAGCAAATGTGTGGGAAGTCAGTTGTATTTTTTTCTCCATCTTCTAACTGATGAGTTATGTTAGTGTTTTAGATGTATGCGTGAGAGCTCGTGAGTTGCGTAGTAATTCTTTCTTGGGATCCTTTGGTAAGTTACTTCTTCTGTGTGTTATGGTTTAACCCAGCAAGTAGCTGAACACCGTGCAGCCCTTTGCTCACTCCCCCGTGCTGTGGGATGGGGAGGAGAATTGGGGGAAAAAGGCAGAACTCATAGGCTGAGATAAAAAGTGTTCACTAGGCCAGAAAAGAAAGATAGAACAGTAATTATGGTAATAAATGTGCATATACATGCACATACAAAGCACGTGAAGCACAGTGCCATTGCTCAGTGCTCACCAGTTCTCTGTAGCTCCTTTTTTACTTCTTCAGCTTTGCTTGTCTTTCTTATGAAAATACTGCAGTTTCTGACTTCCTCAAAGCTCAGCTTCAGTAATCTCAGTTGCTACACAGATATTTGGCATGGATGGTGTTTTTTCTTGGTGTTACCTCGCTTATTGTTATTTGTCGGTGTAGTTTTTCATTTCTTGCATTCCTGGCTTGGTTTCAAGTAGAGAGGCTGTGAGGGTTTGTATCATCATGTGGCACATGCAGAGCTACTTTCCTAACTTCTAAAACTTGATGTCTGTCTTCACATTTGACATTAGGTAGTATTTTCAAAACCAATTGTTGCAGTAGGTGACTAAATAGAAGAGACAGATGCATTAAGTTCTCTGACTACTGCAAGACATTCAGTGTGAGTTTGCAAGCAGCTTTGATATTTTAACTCTTGGAAAGAAGTAATTCATCAAAGAACATAAAAGGAGCTCTGGAAATAAATGTGCATGCTTTTTCTTGCTTACTGTTGTCGTTCTTTATGTTTCAATAAATCCATGTCATAGTAGATTCCTGGTAGATCTCTGTTTTTTAAAGTTATTAGTAATATGATCACCTTGCGTTTTTCTGTTCATTAGCAAGTTTTTATCTGGTTACCTTTTTAGAGATCTTAATTGGCATCTGTGCTGTTCTTTTTTTCTTTGTGTGTGTGTGGTTACTGCGGGCATCAAAGTAGAATTATTTATGATACTTGAAAGAAGATAGAAAAATACAGAAAAAGATATATTTTAGCATTTTTCTTTAGTAAGACCGAGTACTTTCTCTGTATAAAACATTGTCGTATGTGGGAAAACTGCTGAAGAAGTTGATAATTCACTAGCAAATGTAAGCTAGGGAGGAGCGCAGTGCTCTCTATTCATAGTGCATCTTTTACAGTACTGTGTTTTAAATTACTTTTAAAAATGATTCACTAAAGAACTGAATAATGGATGATTAGTGAGCAGTGATTTCTTGCGATTCATTCTTTTTGTTGTTTAAAGTGCATGACTGCTGTGTATAATGCTAGAGACTTATTTTGCTTTCTTCATATGCTTTTCACACTGCAGGGACAGGGGCATCATGCATATACCCATTACTTGGATCAACATTGAATGGCTGGTATTTTCTGGCAACAGAAGTGGATGATATGTGCTTCAATTATGCCAAGAAGAACGTGGAACAAAATAACTTGTCTGATCTTATAAAAGGTATGATATAATAGGCGATTTAGTAGCATACAAATGTTGTGACCTGTTTGTTTTTTTGCCACTTTCAAGTGGCATATCAGAACCAGTACTCCTGCTAATATGTGCTCTGTTGTTTTTACTGACAGAGTGTTTGCTATGGTCCATGTGTGCTTAAAACAAAAAGTTTCAGCTTGTTCAGAATGGCAACTACGGAAAAAGAGCTACTCATCTGAAAGTTAAACTGAATCCTAGGGAGCTTTTCTCTCTCCACGTTTCATTCTGTCACCGAAGCATTTCTTAGAGTCCTGCTGTTTCTGCTGCTGGGAGACGTGGAGTATTCCCCTCAAATAATGTGTGTGACAGTAATACGTATACTTTGTACAGAGTCAATCCTTACTCTTCATTTCTGAATCAAGTCTTAACAGTGCCTGTGGTAGTAGCAGAGCGTGAGACTTTATCTGTGGAAGAGCTTGGAAAAATGTCAGTGAGGGTTTTATATACTATAAAGCTGGTCCATTATTCATCTCTGAAATACAAATTCTGGTTCTGCTAGGTACTCTTTTGGGAGTATTTTTTTTCCAAAACAATTTCCCCTCTCCCTGTCAGTCTTGAAGATCCAGATCTTGATGTGGAGAACGATGTCTTTATTCTCTAACTGCTGCCATCATAGGATTCTTAATGTTACACCTTACAGGAAGTACCTCCAGCATAGGAAGATGTCTCAGGTGTAGCTGTAGTGCCTATAGTGATAAGCTCAAGTAAATGACTGACTGCTGTTAGGCAGAGCAGCAGGTCAGAGAGTGCCACTATGGGTGCTTGTAGCCGGCAGCTTCCTGGAATTGATCCACCCTGTGACTTCTTAATTCCTGGGTCTGAAGCGTTTATCTGGAGCTGATTATGCTGCTGCAACCAGTTACTAATTTAGCAACGCCCATTTTAGAGTTTGATTGTAGGTAGTAGCAAAAAATTACCTGATGTTCTGAGTTGGCGCATATATTTTATTGGAGTAGGATGATTGCCAAAATTTGATCTTCTTTGCATTTTTTTTAATCAATATCCCATATGTAACAGTAGGATAAGCCACTTTCATAAATTTGAACTATGAAAGCTTTTGCTTTCGTAGTTGCAGCAGAGAACTTAATGCAGTTAATCGTAGATTTAAAGACTCGTGTCTTCCACTACTACTGTGGATATACTTATAAGCTGTTTGTATGCGACTCCTTAACCTGAAGTCTTTATTTGCATGCTGTCTTATGCTTTTTTTTGTTGAGTATGTTGCCAAGGAAGTGCAGTTTTTATATTGTTTCAAGAAATGCAGAAGTGAAAATCACATGTTTGATAAAATATGACACTCCTTACTGACTGAATCTGTCTTTTCTGTTAGTGGTTAAGGTACCACAGAAGACTCTTCTAATGGATGCACTGAAAGAAGAATCTGAGATAATTTATGACTTCTGCATGTGCAACCCTCCTTTTTTTGCCAACCAATTGGAAGCGAAGGTGAGCTAGCAAACTAAAAGTTGCATGTACTTATTCCAGTGTTAACTGAGTGGGAGGGTATCAACAATTAAACCTCTTCACTTTGGGAAAATTGAGTGGAAAATCCCCAATGATTACAAAATAGCATTGAAGTTTTGTTTTTTCTGCATCCCTCTGCTCCAAAACAAATACTGAAAAACTTGAAACCGATATCCTATCTGAAGATTTTATCCTACCACAAGATTTTGTTGTCTTTGAGAATTGCTTTAAAAAGTAGATTGCTACTAAATCAGAAATTCAGTGACTCTTATATAGGCTTATTTTGAATGCATTATTATACCTTATTATTCATGGTGGCAGTGTGGGGAAGGATAGAGGCTGTGGCTTTTGCTGCTGACTGAAGATTGAATTCAGGTATAGTTTAAAAGTAATCCATTTTAAAAAATGATTAAAAATATGAATTAACCTTAAATAATCTTACTTATCCAGGGAGTGAATTCTCGAAACCCACGGCGCCCTCCTCCGAGTTCTGTAAATACAGGAGGGATCACTGAAATCATGGCTGAGGGGGGAGAGCTAGAGTTTGTCAAGAGAATTATTCATGATAGCTTACAACTGAAAAAGAGGTTACGGTAAGTGCTTTCTTCTGGTTAAATGTTGACCTGCTTTTCTGTCTGAAATAATGTGGAAGTGATGTTTTAGTAAAGAATGTAGCTGTGGTCCAGTGTTTAGTTCAGTTGCTTAATCTCAGTGTATATAAAATCAATTGCTCCTGAGCATCTAACGATTACAAGTCATTACGGGAGATATTTAAAGGCAGAAAGTAAAAAAGCCCCTGCAAGTGGCACTTGTAGCTTGCAGCTGAATTAGCATGTGTTCCTGCTAAAGATGGTCAGCATTTATTGTTAGGTTCTTCTGGGCTAGGAGGATGCATGTCAACTCTTAGTAATCTGTTTGTTATCTGGAAGCTTTTCTCTTTTCCTGGTTGAATTTTGGTATCTTACAGATTTATCTACTAAAGGGCACTGTTGTACTGAATGCTACCTTGTGTGAATATAAGCTGAAATAATAATTGTAGTAAGATCTTCTTCTGAACAAGAAAAATGACACGTCTTCAGTTTTTCAGACAACCCTTCCCACCAAGTAATGTTGTTCTGTATGTTATTTCTCTAGCTCTTCTGGGAGCTTCCTTCAGATTTCTTTTTTAATATACATACAGCTGCCACAGTTTTTGTGTTACTACCACAGCTTCATCAGTGCTCTGAGCTAAGAAAAGCCTTCCATCTGTATATTCAAGATATGCTTTGTTGAGACTCTTCTAAGAGCATTGCATCAGGTTCTCATTGTCATCCATCTGACGCCAGTTCTTTTATTTAGAATGTATGTTTTTCTATTGATGGATCTGGGGAAGAAAAAAAAGAATAATATAAGGAATATGTTCTTTATTTATTTATTTGGAAAAGTAGGACAAAGTGAAACTGGACTATATTAGAAGTGATTCTGTCTTGTAGTTCTTTCAAGGAAAAAATGAAATGGAGGTTTCAGTTTTGTGAACCTTGGAGAACTTGATACAGAAATAACAGCTTGTTCAGAATGACTTGCTTAAAATACTCTTCTGTGTTTTGTTACAAACAAGGTTTAGCAGCAGTACAAAGGGCACGAGTAGTGAGCTGTTAATAGAGAGGACTGAGACTCCCTTTGGCCAGGAGGCTTTCTTGACTTATTCCACCTCCTCTTCCCTTCTTCTTCAAGTAGGAGTTGAAGGCTTGGTATTTAGTAGGTTTGTGGAAGAAGTGTGTTTTAGTTTTGCCAGGAATGTTGGGATTTCATGTAAGTACTACTCTGTGAAATTCTTTATGCTGTACTATGCAGAAAATAAACTTAACTGCAGTTTTAAGGGACAGTTATTTAACAGAGGGTAACAGAAGTTGAGAAGTAAGTTAAATGAAGAACAGAAGTGTACTCCATGGAGATACTGAAGATGAGAAGCTAAGTGAAAGGAGTAGCTCCAGCTAAATGAATTTCTTTTCTTTGGAGGTGGGAGAGTGCTCCTGTTTTATTTCTCATATGGTAATAGGAACCTGGATAATGAGTGATGAATGAGCAGAAGTGGTGATCATTAGGGCAGCCTGTAAAAATGTGCTTGTCAGTAACTGAATATTTCTTGTTATGCTGATTGTGCTCCGGGGAAAGTTACAGACTATTGTAAGGAGTGATACTTGACATGTTATTAAGGTCACTTCACGAGACATGATTCCTGCTTGTTCAGATGCTCTTTCAGTATTAGTATCATCATATTTTCTGAGAACACATTCTTCTCTCTAGTCTGTCCTTTCTGCTTTCCTGTTTTGTGTTGTACTGTGCCATAGTACCCTGTTTAAGATGAATTTTGTTCTTTTATGTTTTGTTTTTGAATTTGCTAATGTTCATGCAGATTTCTGATCCAGATAGTTCTTTTTGTTAGTTTTCCTTTTCCCTTGATCCGTATTTGTAAAAACTCTTTGTTGTGTATTGTCTGCAGGTGGTACAGTTGTATGCTGGGGAAGAAGTGCAGTTTAGCACCATTGAAAGAGGAACTTAAAATCCAGGGGGTAAGTTTTGTATACAGTCCTTACATGTCCTGTGTGTGTTGAATTCGGTATAAAATTTTACACGCTTTCTTCCCTGTGCTGTATTGTTTGCACCTCATTAAATAAGAGAAATCCTTGTAAGCCTCGTATGGAAGAGCTGAGGTTTTCTTTTGTATTCTTGGGACTACCAATTCCGTTTGGATTCGTTTGGTAAACACTATTGCAGTAGATCTGGAGTTATGTTTGTTTTAACCTAGCACGCATTATGTGGTGCTTCAGATTAGAGTATGGCATTCATGTTCCAAAAATTCAATTGATTATTGGAATTTTGATAGATATAGGAACTCAAAGGTAGGAAAAAGATCTGGAATAGAGATTTTCCTCTGTCTGTATCTTTGTCTCATCTCTGTCTCCTTCCATGCCCTTCTCTTTCTCATTCTTGCATGTGTGCTCTGTTTTAGGCAGTACTCAAAAGTTACATTTTTCTGTTTGTTTGATTTTTGCTGTGTAGGCCTGGGGCTTATGCTGTGGAGCTGATGATAGTTCAGAGTGAACTGGGATGGTTGGTGGTTATCCTGGACTGTATATAGCACATCCTTAATACCATACATAAATACTGTACAGCGTTCATGACATGCATGTATGGAGTGACTATATAGTGCTAACATTGGGTCTGAGTTTTATGCTTAAGGGCAATTTATTTATTTATTTATTTATTTTGCAAAGATACAGATATGCCCAGAAAAATGTCCCTGCTTATTTTCCCAGTGATCCATTGGTTTCGTTCTGTGTCCCTTTGATTTAACATTCAAATGCGGAACAGGAACAGGTTCTGAACAAGGAAAAAGAATGTGCTTTTTGCAGTGGCAGAATGCAGATGTGTCCTGGATCAGTGCACATACAGGGTAGTGTTTCTGAACTTGGAGTCCTCAAAGTGGTAGATAACATGGTAGACAGAGATAGGAAATTTCAGCCACTGTTACCAGCCTTGGCACCAAACAGCTTAACGTGTCACTAACAACTATGAGCTATGTCAGAAGGAATTTCCATTCCTGTCTTGAGGAAATAACTATCCTAGCTCTTGTTGTTTAAAAATGTGTGGAGTAAAACTGTGTTATTTATTAATACTAAATTTCATATTGCTACTTCACATAGGTTCCTAAAGTTACGCACACGGAATTCTGTCAGGGACGTACTATGAGATGGGCACTGGCATGGAGTTTCTATGACGATGTACAAGTACCTGTAAGTACCTTAGTTTTCACCTGCTTTTATATGTCTGTGCCTCTTACTTGTGGAAGAGCCTAATGAGCTGTAAGTAAAACAGCTGTGAAAGAAACTGCTCTCTATCAGAAAGGAGTGTTGATGGAGTGGGCTATGTGGACAGTGGGTTTTGTTAATTGGCTCCCAGTCGTTTGGAATTGTTACCTGTTGTCCTTGTATTGGTAGGGAAAAAGAAGCCTGCTTGTATTTCCTGTGGGTTTTGGTGAAAGTATGGGTCACTTGTTAGTCCAGAAAGCATATGTAGGATATTAAAAATTTGGGTTAGATTTAAACTTAAAATTTTCCCCTGATGACTTGATTTTAATTTTCATGTAGATTCTTGTTACCAAATATGAATATGTTTTTGCTACTTTAGACCCAAGTATATAGTAGAATGGCTTGGGTTGGAAAGGTCCCCAAGGCTCATCAAGTTCTAACACTTCTGCCACAGGCAAGGTTGCCAACTGCTAGATGAAGTACTAGATCGGATTGCCCAGGGCCCCATCCAACCTGGCTTTAAACACCAATTCTTTATCCACCAAATAGTCCACCCTTCAGTCCATCTCTCTTTAATTTAGAGATAAGGATGTGGTGGGGGATCATGTCAAAGGCCTTGCAGAAGTCCAGGTAGATGACATCAGTTGCGTTCCCTTTGTCCATCGATGCCATCACTTCATCTTAGAAGGCCACCATATTGATCAGACATGACCTTCCCTTGGTGAAGCCTTGCAGTCTGTCTTGGATCACCTGTTCGTCCCTCATGTGCCTTAGCATGTCTTCCAGGAGGAGCAGTTCCATGATCTACCCTTTTGACCAATGTACCTGTGGAATCCCTTGTTGATTTGAACATTCCTTGTCAGGTTCAGTTCCAGCTGTGCCTTGATTTTCCTAATCCCCTCTCTGCAAATCCAGACAGCATCCCTGTGTTCTTCCCAGGTGATACATTGTTGCATCCAGTACCTGTGCTTGTCCTTCTTTTCCTTCAGTTTGATCAATAGGTCTTCACCAAGCCATGCTGGTTTCCTGTGCTCTCTGCCTGCTTATTCTGAGGGATGGGGAGCTCTTGCACTCTCAGAAAGGCATCTTTCAAGAGTAGCCAGCTTTGTTCCGCTCCTTTGTCTCTAAGGATTTCTTCCCAGGAGACCTCATCCAACAACTCCTTAAACAGGCTGAACTTTGCTCTCCTGAAGTTTAGGGTCCTGACTCCATTCTTTGCCAGGCCTGTGTTCCTTGAGATCATGTACTCAACCTTATCTGATAACTCTTTGGAGTAAAGTGAAGCATAGGTTATGTCAGCAACTATTTAGTGGTTTAGATACTCTGTTAATCCATAGGTACTGTGAGTACGGAAGTCATCCCACTAATACTGCATAGCATTGTGGTTTTTTTTTTGGTGTTATACTGTTTTTGTTTCTTCTTTTAGTCACCTCCCTCTAAGAGAAGAAAACTAGAAAAACCTCGAAAGCCAATTACATTCACAGTCTTGGCTTCTACAGTCAAAGAATTATCCATCAAAGCTGCAGCGATGGGCTGGGATGCTGTAGAAGGCATTGCTGTTGTTAGAGCTTGGATAGAGAAGATTCTTGCTGATTTGAAGGTAAAATATTAAGTGTTAGATGTTACAGTATCCTACTTTAAAGTGTGTGAATGAATAATGGGTAAGTTCTTCTGTCTTCTTCAATAGGTTCAGCATAAGCGTGTTCCATGTGGGAAAGATGAAGTTAGCCTGTTTGTGACTGCCATTGAGAACTCCTGGGTTCATCTGAGGAGAAAGAAACGAGAGAGGGTAAGGCAATTACGAGAACTTCCTCGAGCTTCTGATGATGTGCCACAAGCAATGGAAGAGGAAAAAAACAGCCAGAACAGCGTGAGCAAGAGTTTGGACTGTGAAAAATCCAAGACTGAAGACTCTGAAACTGAGCTTGTGGCACCTGATGAGGGTGTCCACTTGACTGCAGATGATGAGCTAAGGGAAGAATCAGCTACCAAAGAATATAGTGAGCATATGGAAGAGGAGGAGACAGAAGCACAGCAGGCAGAAGCATCATTTAATGAAGGTTCCAGTAGTGCAAAGCTGGGACCTTTGCCTTCAGAGGAAGCCAGCAATCTAACAGCTGAAAAAGGACAGAGTCCCAAGGAAACCGGTAGATGTTTCCTCTTCAAGTGTTTAATGAATGTGAAGAAAGAAGGAAATGATGTATTAGTAGAAATGCACTGGGTTGAAGGACAGAACAGAGACTTAATGAACCAGCTGTGCACATACCTACGGAACCAAGTTCTTCGGTTGGTTGCTAGTTAGCCCTTTATCTCACTTTGGTAAAAATGAGTCTTCAAGTTTTATAAGCTATTTTTTTGATGGTTTAAATGGTTAGCAAAGTAAGATTTCATTAGTAAAATGAAAACTAAAGCTCTTTTTTAATGTTAAAAAGCATTTCTTAAGGCTGCAGGGAGTACATGAAGTATGACTTCACGTGCAGTGAAGGACAGGGAAGTAATATATCTTGTTTTTCAGTTATAAAACTACACGTTGCAGTGAAACACATCTATGCTGTGACCATTTCAAATAACAGTGCTCTTTATTTTCTTCTTCTCTCGTGTAATGGATTTATATATTGTTACTACGTAGACGAGTACTTGACTGAAATATTTTCTCCAGTATTTTTCATACAAACGCAGGAAAATGGTCTGCCTTGGGAGTTGCCTTCTGCAACTATCAAGTCCTCAGCCAGGAGTTAAAGTATACCTCTCGTCCCTTTGATGTGATTAGCCTTTGACCTACAGAGTAGCAAGATGGATACATCCTTTAAGCGTTGGCTGATTAAAGAAGGAAACGTTTTGGAAACACGGTTCTTTCTGTACTTTTCTGCTGTTTATAACCTCGTGGAAACCGACCCGGCCGCTGGGGGCTCCCGGGATGGGAGTCGCGGGGCGGGGCTGCCGTTTGAATGGCGCGGCGGGAAGATGGCGGCGCTGCGGCCTCGGCGGCGGGGCTCCGCAGCGCGGCTGGCGGTAGAGCTGTCCGGGCTGCCCCGCTCGGCCCCGCGGCTCCTTGCCGCGTCGTGCTCAGCCCCCCGCCCGGCCTTGAGGTCTCCCTACGCTACAGCGGGAGTCCCGGCGGCGGCTCGACAGGTAACGGGAATGCAGGCGGAGAGGCGGCGGGGTGCGCTGGGTTGGCGGCCCCGCGTGTGGGTGAGGGGACGGGGGCCAGACGGGTGGGCCCCGGCAGGGCCTGCGCCGCCGGTGTGAAGCACAGGCTGGTTTCTCCCTGCAGGAAGCGGCCGCGGCTGGGGTGAGGGTTTGTGTCAAAAGGCTGTCAGTGCACAAAGGTGAATCCAAGGGTCTTTCTGTACAATTCGGCCTTCAGCTGAGGGGGGCACGAGCATGCTGGTTGTGCGCACGCTGATGGAGCAGGGATCGTTTCTGGTTGCACGCCGTGTAACAGCGGGCCTTGGCCTCTAGGTGCTGCCCTAGTACAGCAAATCAGAGCAGCCTGTCCAGCTGTACTAACCATTCCAGCCTCTAGAATGATTTTATCTGGAAGCGCCGCGTTTCGTGGTGCTGGTTAGCGGACGGATTCCTGCGAATGCAGTGATGTGCGGTGACTTTTTGTACCTCATTTCTACGCAGAAGGCCTTTACACAACATCTCCTAATTTAACTTCATCTCTTTCTAAAACTCTTCACACCTCCCAGCTTCCTGCAGGCAGGCAGCGTCTTCTCTCCACCGTGTTTATATGCTGCAAGATGCGGCTTTGTCAGCTCTCCTCCAGAAGATTCAGCATGCAATGCTCGTGTGTCCAACAGAGCCCAAATTCTGCACTCATATTAGAATGAGAAAATCACAAAACATCCCAAGTTAGAAGGGACCTGCAAGGACCATCAAGTCCAACTCCTGGCTGCACATAGGAACACCCATAATTCAAATTCTATGACTGAGAGCAGTGTCCAAAAGCTCCTTGAACTCCAGCAGGTTGGAGCCATGCCCTCTGTCCTGGGCAGCCTATTCCAGGGTGTAGTAGCTGCAGTTTTTGTTTGTTGTCTGTAAACACTAGCATGCTTAAGCAGCCCATATTTTCCTGATCATATTTGCCCTTATGCTGTTACAACAGTGTTAAACCCTTTTGAGATTATTATATTTTTTTTAATGTGGTATTGGAAGAATGGGTGCAATAACTGTCACTTCACACAATTACTTGTATTTTTTTCATATAGATTTCATGAGGTCTTCCACAAAGTGCTGCTATGGGAACTAAGTAGTCATGGAAGGCATTACTGTGGATCAGAAAACTGTTTTCTGTCTCAGATGAGGAAAGGGACAAAAGGTTTGAGTTTCCTTAATGATTAGGAAAAAGAGAGAACCGCAGAGGAGGCAGTATCTGTAGCCAGCACAAAATTATCTAGACAAGAAATGAGAAGCAAAGAACTTAATTAAACTAGAGGAACTGGCAGTGTGGTGAAGATACTAATCAGCGTTGAAAAACAGACATAGCTGTGCAGAGTAGCTTGAGCTGCCTGTGTATTTTACATCAGTTATTCAGATTTTTCTCTGAAGTGAGGAAGAGACTGGGCAGTTCTGTAATCTGTGGGGACTACTGAGGGCTCTGTAGCGGTAATCTAAAAAGGAAATGGTCTGAGCAAGGGTAAGATGGCAAATACATTGTAATGCTGCTAAGCTAATCAGCGCTGAAATTTTACTTCAGTCTGTATTTGGTCGTGGTTACTCTGTCTCAAAAACAAATATCAGAGTGAGAGTTTGGTGAAGATGTTATTTGTATGTAGAAAACCTTGTTGGAGGAGAAATTGAGAAGGTGATGTCAGGAGATGAGAAGAATGATAAAATATACGTGGGAAATATTGAAAATATAGGAAAGTTAATGCTTTGTTACCTTTTTCCCCCATAATAAGGAGGATGAAAAGAAGTTTGACCTTTAGGTATGTTACCTAAGTGACCTTACGTTCAAGGGTTGTACTGTTTCTGTTTTTATTTTCCTCCCAAAGGGCAATATCAGCAGGTAAATGTTCCTGAAGATCAAGCAGACAAGTTGCTCCTTGCAAGCTGGGGTCTTCCTAAGGCAGTGTTGGAGAAATATCACAGTCTGGGAGTAGTACAGATGTTTGAATGGCAAGCGGAGTGCCTAATGCTTGGACAAGTTCTGGAAGGGAAGAACCTGGTTTACTCAGGTATGCAAACATAACAGAACAAACCCCCTAAATTTCCCAGTGCCATTCACAAGAATGTATTGCTGCAGAATGTTGCTGAACTGGCAGTCAACATCCTCTTTATTCTGGAGAGACCCACTTAAGAGAAAATTTACTTTTTTGCCCCATTGCTGTAAGAGGTACCTGGCTCGATGGTCCCCTTTGGAGAGAGACTTATTTTCCATTTTCTGTGTTATTATTCCTTTAGAAACTGATAATTTGAAGTCAACGCTCTATTTTTTACAGACTAGGCAACCAGGAACTGAATGATACCAGCCATTTCAGATTTAAATACTTCTCATTTTTTTTATTTATTATCTAATTCCTTCAATCCCTCCATCATTTTTTCTTAGTGTAGCTGGGGTGCATGGAATAGAAGGGGAGATAGGATGGGTGGGCTAGAAATCAATTAGGAAATTACGATTTAGGATGTCTACCCCAAATTGGTCCCAGATCAGCACTAGGGTTGTGATCAGCTTAGAGGAGAGGCAGAATGATTTTTCTGAGGCTCGTATTTGAGTTTTATTACTTGGCTCCAGAAGATGCTGGGTTAGAATAATAAGGGGTTAGGTCAGTGAGGTGGTGGCTAAACTCTCCTTTCCAACCAAGAGACTGTAGTGCTTTTTTTACTTCTTCCCCCTCAGTTTCCCTCTCCTCCCCATCTTATCTGAGCTGCTGATGCTTCCAGAGCAGAAATGAGAGCACAAGCCTTGGTAAAAAACAGAGTGGAAGACAGTAGAAGAGAAATTCTCTGCAGACATCTTGACCCATTATTGGGGATAAGCGCAAAAGCATTTGTAAGGTAGAAAATTGAAGAGTCGTGCCCCAAGCTTCGTATTGTTTTCTGTGCTAGTTTTAAGATACTCGTTTCTTTGATTTTTTTTTTTTTTTTTTCTATTACTTTACAATTTAATACAAAAATACATTATTTTTTTTCAGCTCCTACCAGTGCTGGAAAGACTCTTGTTGCAGAATTGCTCATTTTGAAGCGAGTCTTAGAGACTCGTAAGAAAGCTCTTTTCATCCTCCCCTTTGTTTCTGTAGCCAAAGAGAAGAAGTGTTATCTGCAGGTGAGTAGCATGCGAGGAAGGTGATTGTACGGCTTACAGCTGTTGTGTTTTTTAAATAAATGATTTTCATGGATTTGAGCAAAAAAAAAACCAAAAAACAAAAAAAACTCCAGAGTTGTTTCAGAAAGAATCTGTAGACAGAATGAGAACAAACTTTAGATTAAGTTGGAAAAAAACAACCTCAGAGTTCAACATTTTTATTCAAAATGGCGAATTTTAGCTTTTTTAGCTTCCTTTTTAGCTTTCTTTGAGGTTTTACATCAGAATTTCATGCTTTTGATTTCACTTTGGTTAAAAGTATGTTGGGACAGGATGTAGTTATGTTTCAGCTTTCTCACCTCAGCTGTTTTAGAAACAACATTACATGGAAATGGTCTTTTTATAACATACTTTTTTGGGGGAAAGAATTTCATGCAAAATATTGTTTCCATTGGCTAATGTGTCAGAATAATAAAAATGACTAAAGGCTACAGTAAAATCATCAGGCCTTTATTTTTTTGTAATAGTTTGATGCTTTGGATTTTATTAGCCTTAGACAGTAACATTTCCTAGGTGAAGATACCAACTGACAGCAAAACCTTGTAGAGACTGTTAGTGGAAAAATTCTATTTCCTTAATCTTGTAAAGCTGGAAAATTATCAATACCATATTCTGCTTCATCTGGCCAGTGGTTTGGTTTTAACTGCACACTTGAAATCATATGGTATCCTCATAGTATCATAGTATCATAGTATTGTGCGAGTTGGAAGGGACCTTAGAGATCATCGAGTCCAACTCCCGGGATTCGAGCCCTCTGTGTAGCAGAGCGGCACTTCTACCCCCTGCTCCACAGGGGGGATTCGAACCCGGGCCCCCTGGTGTTGCAGACGGGAATTCTACTGCTGCGCCTACCCGTCTGCTTCAAAATATTTGTATCTTTTGTTAATACTGTGCGTAGCATGCCAAAGCTTTGGCATTACAGGGATGTGCCTTGGAAGAAAAGAAGTCACCATTCCTTGACTTTCAGCTGGGAGATGTGATGTTTCTGTATTTGGGGCCCAACATTTGGCTTTTGCTGCATATTTTTGCAAGAGTGAGGCTTTTCTATACAACTTCTATTATGAACTGTTGTACTGTGTGCTCTCTAACTTCCTTAATAGTAAATTATGCTTTTATATGATGAAGTGTTCTCCATCTCAGTTATGTTTATGTTATCCTGCAATATGTATTGTTTGGCTTCTGCTTTGGGAGTAAATACAAATGACAGTGGAGTGTGGGATAAGGAGCAGTAACTGTCTGAGCTATGGTTTTAATTTGATTTGTTGGCATTAAAAGTGTTAGGGATCGTGGTTGCAGAGTGCATAGACTTTAAGTAATTCCAGCAAGTGTCGGTCAGAATTCACATTTATAACCTTGGCACACCATGCTGTATCTTTTGGAAAACAGGCCCTATTTCAGGAGGTGGATGTGAGAGTTGAAGGCTACATGGGAAGCATCTCTCCTGCTGGACGTTTCTCTTCGCTGGATGTTGCTGTCTGCACCATTGAGAGAGCCAATGGTCTGATCAATAGGCTGATAGAAGAAAACCAAATGGACTCACTGGGTAAAATGCTAAGGCCTGCTCATCCTAAAGGATGAGGTTTTTTACATACATGTGAATTCATGAGATAGTTTGTGTTTACTCAGTTCCCTGTGTGACAGGCATGATGTACAGGAAATCTGAGCATTTTCTTATTCCTTCAGAGAATCTCTGGTTTGGATTTAGGAATCCAGTTTGGGCTATTCTGTTAGTCCAGTGGCAGGAGAATGTATTGGTAAAACTGCAGCTTCATTTTGTCTGGTATGGAAAACAGTCTGGATAGGGATCATTTGCAATAATAACCAGTGATTCTCATAGCTAGAAAGTATCTTCTAATTTGTGAAATTGAGATAAAATTCTGAAATATATTTACGTCCAAGAACTTTCTGTTTGTTTGGGATGGAGATTGTGTATATGCCATCAATGGGATGTCTTCAGTTAGTTTGAGGAAGAGGAGGAATTAAGTTAATTGCTCATTGGAGTCTACATATTGAATACGTGGAGATCCTTTGGGTAGGCATGGTGACTAAAAGGGCTGTGACACAGTCATTTCTTTCTTGTAGTATACTCAAAATCTCAGTCTTTGTAGTGTAGACTTCTTGGTCACCATGGCCCTGACAGCCATTAAGTAACATTGGTACTCATTTAGTGCTTGGGAGGAGATAAAAAAACCCAGAAGACCCATATGTGCACTTGGAGAGAGGTGTGTTTTCCTAGACCAATTAGAAATTTGTTATTCTGTTTGCTTGTCTGCTCAGTAAAACTATACCTAGTTTTATTTTATACGGTATTCCCTCCCATCTTTGCTCTGACCCGTGACATAGGACTAGAGGGAATGGTTTCAAGCTGCGGCAGGGGAGATTCAGGCTGGACATTAGGAAATATTACTTCTCAGAAAGGGTGGTCAGGCACTGGAATGGACTGCCCAGGGAGGTGGTAGAGTCACCGACCCTGGGGGTGTTCAAGGAAAGACTGGATGTTGTGTTGAGGGACATGGTTTAGTGGGAGCTATTGGTAATAGGTGAAAGGTTGGGCTGGATGATCTTTTGGTCTTTTCCAACCTTGGTGTTCTATAGTTGGCTGCTATTTCTGAAATACAAGAACTGGAAAAATAGATTGCTACCAAGCTGGTATAAGACATTTCACTTAAAAAATTACTGTTCCGTGTTCATCTGGCTTCCTAATACTCTTGAGAAAAGTTTTTCAAACACAACAGACAATAAGGGAAAGAAAGCCTTGCAGATTTTGTAGGAGTATGAGATCTTGAGATAGCACATCCATAACAGGACTGCAGGGGCTGGATCGCTGTGAACTCATGTAGAGTGAACTCATGCAGAGTTCACAGTAGATGTCCGTGGCTGTGCTGTATTTTTAAATCATTTGAATTGAAGCTGCTGCAATCTGACCCAGTTCTCAAATGCAAGAGAACTGACAATCATGCAGTTATTGATTTTAATATATGGCTCAAAGTGTGCTACTTAGATAAGGATTTTTTTTCTTCTCGTTTGTTTTAAATAGGGTTAATTTGGTGATAGGCCGCCTTGCTGTCCAAGTTGCACTACCAGCACAATGCAAAGAGCATGGTTCTAACATCCAACATTATGTTGGCTTGTGCACTTTGTAAGCATAACCAGGGTACTAAAATGTATTGTTTAATGCTAGCATCTTTCAGAAGCTGAAGACATGCCAAATTCCTTTTGTTGGCACCTCCATTCCATCACCACAATTTTTGGTGCTCTGTAAGAAGAATGTGCCTGAGAAGAGTCATATACTTCCAAGTATCAAGAGTTATATGACTCTTTTCAGGCACATTCTTCTCTCAAAGCAGTATAACCAGAGAAGTGAATGCAAAATCTGAGTTTCAATACTGTGTCCCCAGCACGGATAGCCCTGCTGAAGTGTGATATACTGATAGCACTGCTAAAGTGTGATATTTTTCTTTCACCATTTGGAAACACCTCTGCTGCAACCTTTTCCCTTGTGTCCCAGCATCACTATACACCTGAAATAAGAATGTTTTTTTCTGTATGTATTTACTTGAAAGCATTTTTTAAATTAAAATTTAATTTAAAAAATAATCTTTAACAAATCAAGTTCTTTTTCTATTTGGAGATACATCTTCATAAAAATTGCAAAATACAAGCATGAGCTGAAAATGCCTTTTTAACTATCACCTAAAGTAAGCTTGTCTAATACTGCAAGGTTGCATGATGCCTTCTAATTAATTCTAAATTTAGACTGGTTCGTAACAAGGGTGTTTTATCTTTGAGATGAGTTATTGAGAGATGACTGCAGTTCTGGCCAGATTCCATCTTCAGCTCAAACTGTTCCTTTTGTTGATGTCAGCCCCCTGCTGATAGCTCACGTTGCCTTTGGAAGCTGCTGAGAGAAATCCAAATCCCCTGCCTGGCAGAGCTCTCTTTGCTGTATGAAGCAGTTAAAAGCATTTTCATGTTGATAATTATTATACAACATACGACAGTTTTGGAAATGCAGGTACACAAGAAATGCTGTTCTGGTTGTTGTTCAGACTCTCGATACTGGTGCTAAAGACATTTTTAGGAGAGCAGAATAGAGAAGAACCTGGGAATAGATTTGTAATGTGCGGCTGTGTTGGCAAAGTTGTTTCTGAATTTAAACTTGAGATTAAAAAATCTCTACCTTCTTTGTATCTGAAAGGGAAAAGAGAATCAAATACTGCCTGTCATGAAGAACTTTGAACTGATTTTGGGCCAGAAGTAGTCTAGTTTTTGTTGAAGAATGCTGTGTGAGATTTATTGAGTACTTCAAGCATTTTTTGTGGTCAGCAGTCTTCTAAGGACACCTAATTTGCAGGCAGAAAGCAGAAACTGTGGGTAGTCTTATTCCACTAGCAATGCAGAATGATGAAATTATGGCCCTGTTTGCACTCTTGAGCTTATTGGTGAGTAGAAAATGCCATAGAATGCTGGGAGCTGTAGTTTTCCTTGACTGCAGTTCCATTTTAAGCTGAGAACAGCCTTGTGAAAAATGTTATTTATGTGGTAGCTCCTGCTGTGTCATCCCAGTGAGTGCATTCTGAGTACTGCTCAAAGAGAGGAGCCGCGTGTATGACAGTCAGGTCTCACCAGCTTAAACGCTGCTAGGGAAGCATACAACACAGCTTTAGAGTGGGTTTGGATATATTTTTTTATAGCAAAGTAGCAATAAAAGGCACAGAAAGTGTAGAAAAATAGCTACATGGCCTGTGTTTTATTCTATAGATTTTGTCCTCGATTGTCTTATATTTGTTTTAAGAAGCAAAAAATGCTGCTCCTTGACACAAAACTTGGAAGGGTAACTGACATGAATTTTGCTTTGGTAGGTAACTTATAGATAACTTATTTATGCTGTTCTGCCTCAATTGCTGGAAGAATTTAGTTGGACTGCTGCATGGGAAAGCAAGGACAGCTTTGTCTGGTACCTGAATAATTGTCCAGTTGTTGACCAATGAGTGAGGAATTGTACAAGGAAGCACCAAATAGAGGAAGTAGAGGAAGATAGAGGGGCTGGCTTGCTGGGATTTTGTGAAAGAGGCTACTGAAGCACGGCAGTGCTCTTCTAACTTAAGTGACTTGAAAGGAAAGGGGGGAGAAAACAGAGAGGGAACATATGCAGGAAGGAGAAAAAAAATGAGAAAGAAAATAACATTGAAGTAGATAATATAAGGTCACATTTGCCCTTGAGCTCCTGCTATTATAGTTGTACCAGGAAGATATTACATAGCTCTGCCACAGAAGTAAGAAAAGCTCCACAGCAGTGGAACTAATGAAGCCAGAGGTCCTCTATGATCTGCCCCTTGACAAACAAACAAAGAGCAACAACAAAAAAAGCTGAATAGCCTTTCTTCAGCCTCTCCCGTTTCTGTGGCACTGTCGTCTGCTCAGAAAAGGAGTGAACTTTGACAAGTTGGGATATATGCAGAAGGTACAATGAGTGGCCCTGTGTTTTTTCCCCTGGGGACACCCTAATCTGCCCTGTTATCTCTGGACGCTGATACTCAGAAAGCTTCTCAGACAATATTTTTTTTCCAGTATTTTTACCCATCTTTCAAATGTTATGGAATTTAGATTAATTGTGTGAAATATAAAAGGATTGAAGCTGTCGATAGTTTGGATGTTTGTTAGTTATAACCTGAGTGCTTCTCATTATTAGGAGTGGTGGTTGTGGATGAGCTGCATATGCTTGGAGACTCTCATCGAGGATATCTGTTGGAACTCCTTCTGACCAAAGTTCGATACATTACAGAGAAAGCTGCAAAAAGGTGGGTAGACCAGGATGTTTGCCTTATAATGCTAAATGATGGATGGCTTAAATATTTTGTTCTCTGAGTAATTGGGAATTTAGGTTAGCTCCAGGGCTTTTATGTGACTTAGACTATTTTGGTTATTAAGATCTCATCATATTACCTCTCCAGGGTCCTGCTCTTGTAGACAAACCTTCTTTTCCTCATGGTTTTTAATTTGCATGCTAACATGGGAGTCATTCTCTCAGGAAAAGAAAGGTGAAACTTTATTTTTTATTTTTTTTTTAATCCTGTTAAATTAAAAACAAAACAAAACCCAAACCCAAAGCAAAAACCCAAACAAAACTGACCTAGGATTTCTTGTAATATTTTTCCTAGACAAAAGCAAATGGAGAAAATGTTGTATGCAACTTCTTAATCTGTACTACTTAAGCTGACAGAAGAGTTAAAATCAAATATTTGCTGTACACTGAAACTCAGATTTTGCCAGCTTTTCACAGCTGCCTCCTGTCTTGCGAGTCATACTAGTTCTAGGGTAAGCCTACAGTACCTTATAGCAGTAGAGTAACTTTCTTAACGCTTGGCACCCATCTGGATTGTCTAGACAGCATTTCCCTTTCTGATTTTCAGGATCCAGCAGTGCCCTGGATTGAAGCATTTCTGACATTTTTCTTATTCTGGAGGCCTCTATACAGCATAGGCGGCTTTGACACTTTATTTCCCATGTCTTGTCTTGCACATGCAGGATAGATGCAATGCCACTCTTGATTTCCTTCCTTGCATTGAAGAACTGGGAAGGAAAAAATATCTGTCAGGGAAAAAAAGACAGATACATCAAGGAACGTTCTTGGGAAGACACAATACTTCAGCTTTTGCCATATAGGCACTGAGGCTCAGCTCCTTCATCTCTGTCATGGCCAAGTAGACAGGGTTCCCCCATGCCACTTGCTGACAGGAAGGAGGCTACCTTTTTATGTTTGTTTTATTTCTGTGCTTTTAATTTTTAA
The DNA here is from genome assembly GCF_039878825.1 of Excalfactoria chinensis. Classification (NCBI taxonomy): domain Eukaryota; kingdom Metazoa; phylum Chordata; class Aves; order Galliformes; family Phasianidae; genus Excalfactoria; species Excalfactoria chinensis. The sequence goes on from NC_092825.1 coordinate 75,339,988, forward strand.
TGGGGAGCCCATTTATTCAAAGTTTTTAAACACAGTCCAGCCTGACCTGTTAGAATGACCGGTGCTTTTAAGAGCTTTTTCACTCTTGCTCCTGAGTAGTCTTGTTTCCTCTATCTTGCCTTTACCAGGTTTACCAGGTTCAGGCTGTCTCTGAGCTCACACTGATTTCTCAGACATTTTTAGTTTTTTAAAGTCTCATTTTGTTGCTAATAGTATAGATGGACAGTACAAACAAGTAGTTTTAAAATGTAGGCTCAGGTGCATAAAGAAACCCTCGAAACTATCGTGTGGGTCTAAAAGCCCGAATTACAATATACATTTGGGTATCTAAATTAATGGTTTGTGTTTTCATGTCTGTTTTGAATTCATTACTTCACACTGATTTCAGTGGGAGCTATAAATCAGCACTTTGAGAACAGAAGCTGATTTCTTCTTTGCTGAACTAAGGGCTTTGTTTCCAAACTCTAGGAAGACCGTAGTCTAGTGTTATTTGTCCTGAAATTAAAACAAATTGAAGTGTCTTAATTAAGACATTTAAGTGTAGAAAGACTGCAGTGGAATCTGGGCTTCACTTATTTCAGTGCTCTTGTTAATTGTAAGGAAATAGCGGGTTTGTTTATTTTCAGTTTCTCCAAATATGCAGTTCATGCTGCTGTTGCTTAAGAAGAGTAAAGTTTAGATTCAAAATGATAAAAATTAGTGAATGTGTATCTTTTCAGTGTGTTTGTTAAGAGTATAGTATGGCTTTTATCTTTTTCAAGAAGATTATAAAAATAGCCTTATCCTTTAGGCCCTTGAAGGAAATAGACAGGGTTCATTTTTTTTCTGAATTCTACTTTCCAGAAAAGTAGCCTGTCTTATAACTAATTTTCAATTTCTTTAACTGCTTCCAGAAAGGTGAAGACGACAAGTCCTGGTTTTGGAGGAATACAGGTAATAGGCATGAGTGCTACCCTCCCTAACCTAGGACTCCTAGCCTCATGGTTAGATGCGGAATTGTACTGTACAGATTTTCGCCCTGTGCCCCTCAAAGAGTGGGTGAAAATTGGCAACAGCATTTATGACTCTTCCATGAATTTGGTGCGAGAATTCCAGCCCAAACTTCAACTGAAGGTAACAAATCTCTAAGCAGTGGCTTTTGGCATAAGACTTTTTCTATAGCAAGCTTGGTTCTCTCTCTTTTAGCCACCTCTCTATCTTGTGTCCTGAAATTGACTTAATTTTCATAGACTAAGATAAATATTTCCTAGTTAGCCCAACAAATCTGCATTAATCATTGGGCAAATGTATTTGCTTTAAATATTGTATTGTACCTGCATATGTTAAACTGCTAAATGATCTATTTTTGTCAATGATTATAAGGTGGATGTCCAGCCTAATTTTTCTGAATCTATTTTTAGTGTTTACTATTTCTGTGCACTGAAAAAAAATTTAAGGGCAATGAGTATAATGATTTGGAAGAACCAAATGGATGAGAAATGTGGATTTCCTCCTTGTAGATTTGGAGTCTTTGAACTGTGAATTCTCTTTCCAGTCCTTTGAGATGCTGTGTGTAAATGCTACTGGGGTAGTTGGGCAAGATGGGCTTAATGGCAGCAATGTCTTGAAAGCACTCACAGTCTCTTGTGTGCAAACACCAGTAGCATGGTGGGTCTTCAAAAAGGAAAAAATAAGCGTTTCTGACAAGAGTATCTGAAAGCTTATTTTTATGTGTCTGTAATGAGAATGTGTTGTTACATTTCCATCTTAGATATTTTTTGATGTACTTATTTTGGACGGGTCCTAAATTGAGTAAAGGACTAAACTAGGCTTGTGACTCAACGCTTTAAGGGAGTTAGCTTCTTACATAAGACCAGGGAATCCTCTTGGGTGCTGGACCTTCAAACTTACCTATCCTAGCCCACTTTGATGCACATGACAATATTTGATGGCCTCACAATTTCTGCTGAATTTGAATGAATCTTTACTGAACTTCTGACAATTATGTGCAGTTCTTGCCTTTGCTCCCCTATTTGCACTTGCATTTCAGTGCTTTTTATTTCTTTTTTTACTCCTACCTTTTTTTCCAGTGTCCTGCTTTCTGGAAAGCAACCTGGCTTAGCCAAGCCAAGCAGTTTGTCTTATGATGAAAAGGGCAGGCTGTGAACAGTAGGGTTATCTGTTCACATCCATATGTGTATCCACATTCTTTGGTCAACGGCACATATAGCATGCATCTTTTTGGGGATGCTTAGACTACTCTGCCTCATGCTTTTAGTTCAGCCAGCCAAATTGTTAAGTCTTCTTCCTCTGTTACTGTAGGGAGATGTTTTCCCTCAGAACTCTTGAAGATTAAAGCAGTCTTGACTGGCAGAGTTTTTTTCTTTCTGTTGTCTTTAGAAGTCCTCAGGGAAGTGGAAAGGTACCATCTTTAAATTGCTTGGTGTGAAAACCAGGCTGTCTCTTGTCTTTACAGATGACAGCATACAATATATTCCTATGTTATCTGTACCTTTTCTTTCCCACTGATGTTAGCTGTGACGTGGTAGTTGCAGTGACTTTCTGTGCACTGTGTGGCCTTTGATCAGAAATGAATTTGTGAAAGCAAGATGTAAAGCCTTAGATTTATTTATGGTTAGGTCTAGGGCTATCATCAACAACATGATCATCCTAGAGCCTGGACTTCCTCAAGCAAATCAGAAACTAAGATGACAGCACTCCTTCCTCTTTGTTCCTCTTTCCAGTTTTTCATAGAAGATTCCTACCGTAACACTGAGCAGTGACAGCATTTACAGATCCTGTACAATGTCAGAGTGAGCTGAAAATATTTTATCTCAATTCAGGGAGATGAAGACCATGTTGTGAGCCTGTGTTATGAGACTGTTTGTGATGGCCATTCAGTCCTGCTTTTCTGCCCATCCAAGAATTGGTGTGAGAAGCTGGCAGACATCATTGCCAGGGAATTCTACAGTTTGCAACAGGCGGAAAGTAAGAGAAAAGTATTTAATAGAAGACTATAGGAGTATGTGCAATAACTTTAATACAAATGAATTCTAGTAGAAACTAAAAATATTTTCTCTCTCAAGGTTCTGCAAAAAAATCATCCCTTTCCCCAGTTATTGTGGACAGAGAAGGTATAGATGAGGTCCTGGATCAGCTAAGGCGCTCTCTTTCAGGTCTGGATTCTGTGCTCCAACGTACTTTACCATGGGGAGTGGCATTTCATCATGCAGGTATTCTTGAATATCTAGGTCTTGAGTTCTGTAAAGGTCAAATCATATGTATTCTTACTGCTGTAGTTAGCAGCTGTTTACCAGTTTCTTTTTGAAGCTTTCTGTAGCTTTTGACTGAATTAGCATACAGTAAGAAGTAAAATTGAAGTTCTTTTATTATGGACAAAGAACAAAGACTTTACACTCTAATTTTTATGATAGATTTCTTTTCCATTATGTTAGTAAACAGCAACTTTCTAGATGCAACATAAAAAATTTATATGGAACACCTGAAAAATTAACCAATTTGCAGCCCACAGATTTTCAGATTCTTCCTTAAGTGGCTGTGGTATTTCAGAGCAATTTTTCTCAACTTAGTAATGAAATAGATGAGTAAATAGAAGTCTAACTATGAAAATCAAAACAAAACAAGAATGCCACCAAGGCTTCTGGCAGGAACTTTTATTTCTTATCTTTAAGAGTACACATAACCTGCTGATTTACTGAGGGAAAGTGTCAACTGTGGAAGATAGAAGAGTATCTGTGGCATTGAATATGTAGGGAACATAACTCAAAATGCTTATAGAGTGTGATTTTTTTTCTTCTGAAGAATAAACTTGGAGCAGAACTCTCAAGGGAATGTAGAAAGATCCATATTAGATCTGTAAGCTAGAATGGAAATAATTATGAAGGATTACAGGATGCAGGACCCCAGCAAATGACTGAATCCTAATTTCTTGCTGTGTGTTACAGCCAGTTTCCTTCTTTTTATTGCATTTTCTTATTTATTTTCCTTATTTATTTTCTTGCAACACATGTAAATATGTAGTAAGTTGTTCATCTTGCTACACTGTGTACAAATGCCTTAGGAAATCTAGTTTATAACCATTTTTGTCAATGAACTAAAGAAAGCTTTGTGGAAATTTTGTTTCAGTTATGTTATGAAATACATTAACTGAGGTAGCGTTGCATTTCTTGTTTCTAACAATGAATGGCTAATGTTCATTGAGCTTGTTTATTCTTCCTCTTGTTTGACTAATAACATTAGCTCTTTGATCCACTTTCTTCATTACTGGGTTCGCAAAATGTCATCTTTCTTCAGGTCTTACATTTGATGAACGGGACATCATTGAAGGAGCCTTTCGCCGGGGCATGATTAGAGTTCTAGCAGCAACCTCCACACTCTCCTCTGGAGTGAATTTGCCTGCACGCAGAGTAATTATACGAACTCCTATGTTTGGTGGCACACTGCTGGATGTTCTCACTTACAAGCAGATGGCTGGAAGGGCTGGCAGGAAAGGAGTAGACACAGAGGGTAAGCAGAGGCTTTATTAACATTCTCTAAGAGCAGCGTTAACCTGATTAAATCCAGGGCAGTGCTTCACAATTAGTGACTAATAGTGATGAATTTCTTTGTGGTTCAGTACGATTAAGTTAAACAAGATGAATTTGTTTGGTATTAATGGAGTAAAAACTGTAATTCCCAGAGGATTCTTTCCACTGCATAAAGTTGACTTTGTTATTTACATGTCAGTTATTCTAAGAATGGAGTATTTTCTCCTTTGCATACTTGTTTTCTTCTAAAGCTCTGTTCTGTCTTAATACACGGTCTGTTCACTAAAACATTTACTGTTTCTGTGAGCAAATTTAAAGCAAACTGCCATTAGGCATGGCTAAAATTTAGGGAAATCCACAACTGCTCTTGTTGTCTGAAGTTCCTCTAAGCTTAACAATAATTTTTGTGCATGTTGAAAGTCGTAACAGAGAGACAGGGAAATCTGAACAGTTGTTCATAGATAAGATGTTGTCTTTGTGAAAACAGTGACACTAATTGATGTTCAACAAAATAATCCTGCCTGCTGTTTTAATTTGTGATGGAAACTTATTTCCAGGATGCCATTAGAAAAAATTGCATTATATGAATATAAACACAGTGATAAATATGAAGTTCAGCAGAAGCAGGAAGTGAGATTTGCGCTGCTGATGGATTGATTGGTGCTTGCTGGGAGCCCTGTGTAAGCAAACAGTTCTTATATTTAACTTTCTATTTTTTGCTAAAGTAGCATAGCAACACAGCATTTTGCGACCTATTTCTCAATGAGCTATCTCTATATATTAAAGAAAAAGGCAGCTGCATGTTGTATTTTGAATTTTTCCAGACTTTGTCATTTGAAAATAGCTGGCAGGTGTAAAATTACATTATTTATTTTTTCCCCTTCAAATTACAATAATTAGTATTCTTTTTTTGATGGTTCTGGTGTGACTGTTTTGCAGAGTAAGCAGTTGATATTATGCTGATGAGCTTCATGAGTGTACCACTTTTTCCCATTCCATGTGGTGTTCTGAATGAGAACATAAAGCTACATTACCAGCTGCTACTCTTCCACTGAATAAGAAGACCAGCAACTTCAGCTGGAAAAAAGTGCCATATGTGGATAAGAATTCTTCTGACAGACAGAAGATAATTTCTACTGGGATGAAGGTCCCCCTCTCCCATACATTTTAGTATTGAATTGTCTCAGAGGTTTTTTATTTCCTGATGCTGTGCTTTAACTTGGCAGATGGCTTAGCACCACACAGTTGTTTGCTCACTCCCCACCTTTCCAGTGGGATCAGGGAGAGAACTGGAAAAAAAAAAGTAGAACTCATGGGTTGAGATAAAAATATTTACTAAGCTAAAGAAAAGGAAAATGATTATAAAATACATACATATATATATAAATATATATATGCACCAATTGATACTTTCAGCATTGCCCCCTGAGCAATGGAAGAGCAAGATGAACTCCCACCCCCTTCTAAACTCTGTCTGCTTGATATCATATGATATGGAATATCTCTTAACTTAGCTGTCCTACTTCTGTTTCCTTCCAGCTCCTTGGGCCCTTTGCTGAGAATGGCCTTAGCTCTTGTACAACACTGCTTAGCAGTAACTATAAACATCGGTGTGTTTCTCAATATTGTTTTCCTCCTAGAAGCAAAACATAACATCATACCAGATACTCTGAAGAAAACAATTCCATGCCAGCTAAAAATATGACACTTGATTGGATGGAAATTTAAAGACATTATTTTAGAAACTGAAATTGGGTTATTTTTGCATTCATCAAGTGTCATATTCTTAAAAGTGAAATAAGATGTTCATTATTATAGTGTCACAGAATCATGAAGGTTGGAAAAGACCTCTATAATCATCTAGTCCAACTGCCCACCTATCACCTAAATTGGATGCTAAACGATGTCCCCAAGTACTACGTCAGTCCTTTCTTTAAACACCTCCAGGGACAGTGACTCCACCACTTCCTTGGACAGCCTGCTCCAATATGGTGGCAGTTGTTACAGTTCTTAGTGAATTCAAAGGTGTTCATCAACGATTTGGTTTGAAATTTTACTTTTCCTGTGCTTTTTCCTTTGACAGCTGTTCACAAATGCATGTACTGCCAAAAAGCAGTGACATGAATAAGTTGTGACTATGAACTGATGGATATTTTTCTCTAGTAATTTAGGGCTTATAAAAGTCTGGAAAAAGACGTGATCAAACTTTTGAGTTGAATATCGGATCGCAACTCTATGCATTCTATTTAAAACTTTAAGGTAAAATATTCATGTCAAATGAAAATGGAATTGCAAAAAAAATTGATTAATTTCGGCAGTGTTGAAGCCTATTCTCAAATTCCTGTATCAAAATGGGAAGTAAGGCCACATGTTCTTCATTGTTCACAGGACTGCGTTTAGCCAATGTATCCAAATGGACTGTAGTCCCTGTGTCATGGTTGCACACTGATATTTGGTTGGTATGAGCAATGGGTACCTGCTTAGCAAGGAAGAGATGCTGCCAGGGGGCAGGCTGCATTGCAGGCTGATCTGGGCTGCTTGCAGGTCATGGGTTTGGACATGCCTGTCCTAGACTGCTTCCTCTGGGTTGTGTTTTATTTCCAGCATATATTAGGGAAGTTGAAGTCTCCCATGAGAACAACTGCAGGCAATTGGGCAACTTCTGCCAGCTGCTTGTAGAATGCCTTTTCTGTTTCTTCATCCTGGTTAGGCGATCTATAACAGACCCTCACCTGGATGTCTGCTTTGTTGGCCCTCCCGCAGATCCTTACCCAAAGAGGTTCGATCTTAGCATTCCCAGCCCCAAGCACCACAACACTGAAATATACTCTAACATAGAGAGCCAAGCTATTGCCCCTTCTTCCTTGCCTATCCTTTGAAGAGCTTATAGCCATCCTCTGCAGTACTCTACTTGCAGGAGCAAACCCACCGTGTTTCAGTAATGGTAACTAAGTCACAGTTTGCCTGCTGAACAGCTGCTTGCAACTCCTCCTGTTTGTTTCCCACTCTACATGGATTGGCGTAGATGCACTTCAGCTGAGCCATTGGCCTCACCCACATTGTTCCTTTCATTGTTCCCCTGGGCTCACCTTTACTGAGCCTTGTTTCATCCCCTTCCCACTCCATACCTAGTTTAAAGCCCTCTGAATGAGCTCTGCCAGCTCCTAGTCTAGGATCTGTTTCCCTCCTTGAGACCCATCCGCAGCCATCAGGGCAGGTGCTGAGTGAACTGCCCCATGTTCAGAAAAACCCCAAATTCCTGTGGTGACACCAGCATCTCAACTTTATCAGATGGGTTTTCCTGGTCCTCTCAGTATCCCTCCCTGCCACTGAAGGGATATGCTGTACTCTGTACTCCTGCTCCAACAACTAACTGCCCTAATCCTGTGAAGTCCCTTTTGATAGTCCTTGGGCTTCTCTCAGCAAATTCATCACTGCCAGCCAGAACTATCAGTAAAGGGTAATAATCAGAGGGGAGAATCTGTCTAGGAAGTTATTGGTAAAGTTTTACTGGTGAAGAAAATTAGAAACCAGGTTACATATTTCTTTCTTTTCCACTTACAGGTAGAGATATGTTGAATGAGCAGCATGTGCAAAATTAGATGTTTAGGTAAAATTAGATAAAACATAATGCAATCTTTTTCTCACAGAATCACTGAGGTAGGAAAAGATCTCCAACATCATCTGGTCCTTCCGTCCACCTACTACCAAGATATCTTCACTAAATCTTGTCCCTTAGTACAACATCTAGATGTTACTGCGACACCTTCAGGGATGATGACTCCACCACCTCCCTGGGCAGCCTGTTCCAATGCCTAACCACTCTTTCAGAGAAGAATTTTTTTCCTAATGTACAACTTGAACAGTTTTTAACTATTTTTCATTTATGTAATTGTATTTAGTTGTATATGGATACTTACCTACAGTGCATTTGTAGTATTTAATCTAAAATGCAGTTGTATTTTCACTTGCTTTGGATTTGCTTATTACTGTAGCATTACTGTGGCTATACTCTTACTGTAACTTAATGTTTCTCGAATGTTACTAATACATCCACTGGCAAAATTACCTTGGTTTTCAGGCTACATGCACTTAAATCTACTTATAATAACATGCTTTTATTGCTCAGCTAATCCAAATCTAATGCTCTCTTCTTTGTCAGATACAAGAATTCATCTATTCTATGACAACTGGCAAAGCTGTTTCTCTCAGAGATGTAGTTACCTAGTTTCTCTGTAATAGTTTTGTTTGAAGAAAACCCCAGCTATATGTGGCCACTGCATTTTCCTGTTGTGGTTTGTACTATGATCTCCTAAATACATGAGCTTATTATTTTTGTTTTTTTGTTTCAGAGATCACCTTCTTTTTGTCTTCCATAGGATTTCAGGATTAACTTAAAAATTCTTTAATAGTCATCGTTAGGTAAGGTATATTCAGATCTACTTTCAGTGGAAACCATACCGGATACGTAAGATTTTATGTGTATGTATGTGCACATATAGGTAGATCGGTATGCACACAGAAGAATGCATTTATGAAAGTTAAGAGGATGCATAGTTAGAATAATAACTTAAAAGAAATTCTGAATGACTTTGGTATCGGTGTTATTTCATTCTGAGAATGGAACCTGGTTGACTTTTAACACAAACTGCTGAAGTGCTGTGCAGCTGTTTTATTCTAACTTTTGAGGATCCTTTCAGCTTAATAATCCTTTCAGTTTAACACAGGAAAAAAAACCCAAAAACCAAAACTGATGCCTCTGTTTGTCGTTATTCCAGTCAGTTCCACAACAAGAAGTAAGAGTAGTCCAACAGCAAAGCAGGTGCTCAGAGAGTCTATGGAATCCCCATCCCTGGGGATTTTAAAAGCTGATTTGACAAAGCCTGCCTAAGGAAACTTTGAAATTTGTTCTTCTCTGAGCGTTTAATTCTTAAATATTATGCATCTCTGGAGTTCTTAAATAGCAAAGGCCATACACTCTTTGAAACCTCAAAAAGGTTTTTATCTTTTTTTACACAGCTTTTTCAAAAGTGCCTGCAGCTTTCCATTCCGCTAATGTCCTCAATGATCTGTATGTAGCTATTTCAGTGCTGAGATGCAGTAAGGTCGTTAATGTTTTGGGTTTTTTTTTCTTCTCATTTTCTTCCTGCATAGGTGAGAGCATTTTAGTTTGCAAGCCATCAGAAAGATCAAAAGGAGCTGCTCTACTTCAGGGATCTCTCAAGCCTGTTTGCAGTTGTTTGCTTAGAAGAGAAGGGGAAGGTGTTTCTTCTAGCATGAAAAGAGCAATACTTGAGGTACAGGACATGTGAAAAGGAAGCAGAACACTGCCTGCACTGCCACAATGGTTTCTTTTGTGACACATCAAATATTTTATGTGCACTTTCATTTTCTTTTGTTTCTTCCTTTGTCAGTCCAAGCAGTTTCAGAAGATTATTTGAGTCTGCCAGTTTGCTGCAATATTTAACGTTTTGTATGTTAAGAACTCTCCAATGAGATATTAAGCTTAACTTTTGGCTTTTTCATTTATTTATACCCAACTAAAGGCAGAAGTGTGTGTAATTCTTAACCTTCACACATAATCTGTCAGTCTTTAGCAGGAAACGCTTGTATATTACCAGTTCCTGAGGCTTGCTAGATTGAATTAGGCTAAATAACATTTGTAGAACCTTAAAGATTCTCCTATATCAGTCCTAAAATTATCTACTTCTTTTACACAGAGACGATTTAAACTTCATTAAAAAGAAGTTGGTAAACAAAAAGGCAGGGTACTCCATTTGCTCCTTGTAGCCTATCTGCCTCTGTAGGATTCGCACACAAGTAAATAGGAATAATTATTTCACACAGGTGAGCTTATCTGCTTTTCCAAAGTTGATTTTGGGCTTGAACTGAACTTAGACGTCTTAGGTAGAGTTATTTTCTTTGCTGTACTGTTCCTACTATCTTTCATGAAAGCAGCTTTTGTACTTAGAACTTGGTTTGTGGTTCCATGGTGTTAGAATTTTAACCAGACCATTCAAAATTTAAGTGTATTTCTACATAAGAACTATCTAAAAATGTCCTCCTTTCTGGTGGGAACACTTTATTGCAAGCAATAAATCCTCTGAAATCATGAAAGGGAGCTTTTAGTGAAATACCTTTCTGTCTCAAGGAAGTTGCACACAGGGAAGTGACCCACAAGGAAAAAGCAGTTATGTGAAAAGCCAATAATAAATAGAAAAATACATACCACAATATGATATAAGCAAAATGCCTGTATCTAGTCTCAGTTCTCAATTGCTACTCTGTTCATGTTCACTTTCAAAATACTAGGGTAAGGTTTTATAATTAATCCTTTACCAAAACTTAGTCCCTTTACTTCTTGATGAAGTGTCTAACTTTTTGCCAGGAGGTATTCTTAAAGGTTGGCAGTTGATTTGCCTTGTGTTCTTTTCTTGTAATGGTTCTTTAAAATTCGGGTAGGCGATGGATCAGTCTTTTCATTTTCAGATCTGATGTTCTATCATGCTGTTTCTCTGACAAGATGAACAAGTCATTTCCTTCAACAGATCATTGTGAGTGGAGTTGCCAGCACTCCAGATGATGTGCAGACCTATGCCTCTTGCACTCTCCTTGCATCCAGCTTGAAAGACAACATGCGAGAAAATGAGAAAGAACAAGACAAAGTGCAGACAGGACCTATTGAGGCTTGTATAGCATGGCTGCTGGAGAATGAATTCATTCAGGCTCTGGAATGTGCTGATGACAAGAAAGGTAACACTGCTGTTCCTCATTCTTTTTCTTACTAGTGACTGCAGTTAGCAGTTTTGAATCAGTGTATCTTTTGCAGATGAGTAAAAGTTGGATGCATTTCTTTGGCTTTTTTTTAAACGATGTCAAGATTTTATCTTTCAAGGGAGCATCTGCATATCTGCATAAACATTTTTGCATCATGTGTTCTTGGAAGGCCTCTGCTGATACATCCTGGTCTATAGATTTCTCAACTTTCTTAAAAAGATGAACTTGTACTGCAGGATTTGTGCATGTGAACTGTAGACTATAATTTTAATTTTTTGTCTGTAGAAGAACTGCTACGTTCTGAGAGGGTGCAGTACTGTACCAGAGCTGTTTGTTGTGTTAGTTTGCACTTTTTCCTTTTCTGGGCTCTGTTCTTAAGATGGTTCCAGATAAGACTCTTTACAGTAATAGAATCCATGTTACAATTTGATTGCATGTCTCCTAAATAGAGAAGGTGATATGCCTGGTGCTCTCAAGAAAGAAATATCCATTAACTCCTAGACAGAGTGGCAGCTGGAATTGCAATGCTTTTTGTTCAAATAGCTATTGTAACTGTTAATCTCAGTAGTTAGAAGGATCAAAACTTCTGATCTGGACCCTAAAAAAAGCAAGCTTAGACTCTACACAATATCTTTGTTTGATTGTTTCTAATTTCCTGCCTTCACTGTGGAGAGCTACTCCATTTCTTTTTGAAAAAGCAGTTGGAAAAAGTTAATAGACTCTAGAAAATATGATGCCTGCTCTGAAAGTAATGCTTCTTATTTTATTATGCTGGCCTGTGATGGCAGAGGCAGATGTTGCTGATATGGCAGTAGAGGTTAACCTTCCTGCCATTATCCCATTGCATGTTGTTGCTGCGTGACAGATGGCAGCAGAGGAGCAGTTTGAAAAATGGCATCTGACACAGAAAGTGTGTATGAAGCAAAAGTGTGTCACTGAATTCCTCCATGCAGAAAAAATGGCACCTGTTGACATTCTTTAACGCTTGCTGAATGTTTCTGGGGACCAAGCAGTGGATGTGAGCACAGTGAGGTAGTGGGTGATGGTTTCAGCAGTGGTGATTGTGACTGCCTCCATTGGTGCAGATATTTTAAAGCATAGTATGCAGGCTCTTGTTCATTGCTGTCAAAAATGCAAAGCTAGTGGTGATGGCTATGTATAAAAGTAGTGTTTTGTAGCTGAGAATTTTCTCTACCAAATAGTGTTACTGCCCTCTTTCTATCTGTTGTAGTTTCTGTGGAAATAAATAGGAAGCATTATTTTTGGAGCGACCCATGTACCAATGTACAATCTGAATGTGAGATATAAACTTACATTTAAACATGTATTAATGTGTTAATTAATTATTTATTTTTTAACAGCAAAGATTTTTCACCCAACACATCTTGGCTCAGCTACTCTTTCATCTTCTCTTTCACCAACGGAAGCAATGGAAATTTTTTCTGACCTACAGCGAGCTATGAAAAGCTTTGTTCTGGAGAATGATCTGCATATTGTCTATCTGGTAGGTTTCTCATTCTGTGTTTCAAATCTTTTACTTCAGAATCAAAAGAAATGAGAGAAAACAGTTCAGGGCTCCATGGACCTGTTTTTTGTTGTTTTTTTTTTTTTTTCTACCTTGCTTGAGTAATCCTTCATGGAGAAAAGTCCTTCAGAGCTAACCTGTTTCCATAGTGTAGACTGATGCTGCATATCCATAGAAGCCCATTTTTGTCACTCCCGACTTCAGAAGATTTCAGAGGTTTGTAAGTTTTGGATGTAGAATACTTGTAATTTTTCTGAGACATTTGAAGAAGATTAAACTAATTGGTTTTGATTTGTGTTAGGAATCTGGAGGCTCAGAAAACATGGAGGGGTTTAGCATCCATTTGGCCTACAAAAGATCTCTGAGAAATCTTTTTTTTTTTGTCCTGTGAGTGGGACACTTGTGGATTCATTTATCTCTGATGGAGTTTATTTGCTTGATGATCCTGCCAGGGCTAAATGAAGGAATGTGCTAAATCTTTTGAGTTTGTCAAGGGTTATGTGCATATGCACTTGAAAACTGCTATTTATGACCTTTGGAGAAGAGATCATGAACCTGTCAAGAGTAGCGAGGAGTTGCAGTGAACATCTTAGAATACATGGTCGCAAGGCCTGTTGTTCAAGCATCACCCCAAATTTGACAGGTGTCTTCAGTCTTCTTAAGTGTGAAGTGTATTCTTTTTACTAGACTAATCAAAAAAAGAGTTCATACAAAGAAGAATCTGCTTGGCATTATAGATGGTGTTGAACTAGGAAGCTAGGGGAGTCTGGATTTTGAGAATGTTTCTCTCTACTTGCTATCTTCATTAGCCTATTTATTATTATTATTATTTTGAACCTACTAGTTTCCCATAGTTACACAATATTCTTTAGTTCTAGAAGACCACGTAACATTTTGTTCTATTTCTGCTAGGCAAAGAGGTCTGTTTTGTGTCACGTACTAGTGAATTTTTCTCTGTGTGTACCTCTAAAACAAGAAAAAGAAAGAATTCTGTTGATGTTCTGAGGTAGTCAATTATCAAAATATAGTCTTTATCTTGTACTTTCTAGTTACAGTAGATTGTCTGATGTTATTTTAAACCAAATACAGTTTCAAGCAAAATATTATGGAGATTCTCTTCCATTAACCCAGTCTTTCTTGCAGAGCTCATTCATTTTCAAGGCTGTAGATTTTTTTTTTTTTTTTTTAAATAGAAGTGTTGTTCTCTGCACATTTCATATGAATTGCAGGGGAATTATTGGCTATAATGCTTTCAGTTTCTCAGGCTTTAGTCTATTACTTGTACAAAAATGAATTTGAACAAGTTGTATTTTAGAAAATTCAACTAAAACAAAAATATTATTCTAGGATAAGGGCTTTCTTTAAAAACAATTGGGGAAAAAAAACCAAACAACCAATAGCAGACAACTTGACACGGTCTCTACCTTACTAAGTCTTGTTTTTCTCTTTGTAGCGTATTGATACAGATATGGAGATATTGTATTTCCCTCATAGAATCATAAAATTGCTCAGGTTGGAGAAGACCTTAAAGATCAACAAATCCAACCACGACCTAACCATAGTACCCTAACTCTAACAACCCTCTGCTAAATTATGTCCCTGAGCACCACATCCAAACGATTTTTAAACACATCCAGGGATGGTGACTCAACCACCTCTCTGGGGAGCCTATTCCAGTGCTTAACTACCCTTTCAGTTGATACTGTAAGAGAGCAATAAGGTCTCCCCTTAACCTCTTTTTCCCCAGACTAAACAGCCCCAGTTATACCCTCCTATTCAAATTGACTGCGCTGACTGAGTGATAACAAAATTGTTTTTCTGTCTAAAAGTGTGTGAAAGCTTAGAATGGCTTTTTTGCTAGTATAAGTAAAAGCTGAGACTTAGTGTACTGAAGGTAAACTTAAGGTTCAATAAGCTCTGGCAAAACCTGTGTTCCCTACTGCTTTATCAGGTGTTATGGCAGTATTTAATGTGGTTCTAAGAGGCTGATAGGTAGTCTGTCACTTTTGTTAAAGGAGAATAAAAATACTCCTTAAACAATCTTACAGTGGCTTAGATTTATGGAGCAATCTGACAAAGATTCCAAGTTTTTTCATTGTTAGAATACCCACATGAGTCATGTCATATCTCATATCTCATCTGTAGAAATATTAAAAAACTAGGTTAGAAAAGCTCTTACTTTCTTCAAGGTACATGGTTATGACTCAGTGCCTCTGAGTTATGTGTGGGATGCCTCAGCCATGTTCTCTAGACTGCATTTTTGTTTACTGAGAGATGCTCTGTTTCTCCAAAATAGTTTTTGGCATTATCTTGTTTTCTTCAGGTCACCCCGGTGTATGAGGATTGGACCACAATTGATTGGTACCAGTTTTTCTGCTTATGGGAGAAGCTGCCTGCCTCAATGAAGCGTGTGGCTGAGCTGGTGGGGATTGAAGAAGGCTTTCTGGCTCGCTCTGTAAAAGGCAAAATCACAGCTAAAACAGAAAAACAGTATAGACAAATGGCCATACACAAAAGGTAGCTGCAAATAGATGTGAATGTGCAAAGACCAGACTCTGTAACTTGGAGAGCGGATTGGCTCTTTGTTTTCAGGGAGTGGTTTTCTTGCTGAGTGACCTGATTACATCAGATATATCTACAGAGACCATGGGCCCAGTGCACTCTGTACCAAGAACACCACTGCCACAAGATGTTTGTATTGTGTTATTCAGAAGCCAACTTCTGTGTTTCTTTTTTGTGATATGCTATAGTACTATTCTATGCTATCACAGAATGTTTTGGCTGTACTCTAATGTGACCTGGATGATGATTTCTGAGCATACTTTTTTTTTTTGTTCTTTAGATTTTTCACCAGTCTTGCCCTCCTGGATTTGATCAGTGAAGTTCCCTTAAAAGATATGACCAATAAATATGGTTGTAGTCGTGGCCAGCTTCAATCCTTACAGCAGTCTGCTGCCACCTATGCAGGTGAGTTTTGGGTGCAAAAACTCGGCAGAAAACTTCAGGTAATCTATTTTCTTTCCTTCCAGGTAAGGCGATAAGAGCCACAGTGTGTAACAACAATCAGTCTTGTAAAACCACTTCCAACTTTATAGCTTTATCTGTGGCTGCCCCTGCTTTGAGATGTTACCCGGTGTATGTTGTGGGAATAGGGTAAAATCAAGCAGTGCTGTAGCATGCTAATTGCTGTGGAGACCATCTGTGAAGAAACATAGTTTGTTTGATACTAAGTTTGGAAAAACATACAAGTCCATTCTGAATCTTTGCCATGTAAGAAAAGAGCATTTCAGAATGGGTGAAGTCTTGGATCTCTGAGACAGTGTGGCTTTTTCCTAGTTACAAAGGTAATTGATCATAATATATAATTTTATAGTTTTAAAATCAGAGTGAATAGTTTCCAGGTCATTTATCACCAGATAACAAGAGGTCAGAGAGGTCACATTTACCATAACCTCTTTCAGAGAGCTGTGTAAGAGGTAGCAGCTTACCATGTGATCAAGAGAATTTCTTTCTGTTATCTAAACAAAGTCTTTCATTACTCTGTAAATGGATCTTCAGTTTTTAACACAGTTTTATCTCAACTTGCAAACCCTATGCGTGGGTTTCAGCATGAGTCAAAGCCCAAAAATGAAAAGGTCACGCCAACTGATGCTGAGTAGTTTAAATTAATTCTGATAGTATAAATAACTTCTTGTTATAATGGTTTCACAATTCTCTATTCCCAGTGTTAATCATTTTTTCAGCAATCAGGTAGCTAAGTGCAGGAACAAGATTAATTTGGAAAGTAAAATGGACTGTTGACATGACATATAGTTAGGAGAGAGGATAAAAAAAGCTGTGTTCTATAATTACTGTTAAAATATGGCAGTGAGGTGTGCTGTGTCTTTCAGTTATTTTCATGCTCTTACAGATACAAGCTATGAGTAAGAAACTGTATTTTCCCTGCTGTTTTCCTCCTCCCATGTTCTGAAGACTGAAGCTATAATCTTTATGGTGAACTTTGCTAGCTCCTGTGGTGCTGTCAGTAACTGAAATTCAGCAGGTCAGGTTCTGCTCTTAGGGACGTCACTGCAGTGGCTTCTCTTAGTGCCTCTCGTCATTGCTTTTCCACTCTTCAGTGCATTTGGCTTATAGGAATCCTGTTACAGGATATGCATGTGTTTTATTTCATACGTGCTTTGTTAGTATTTAAAAAGCAGTGTTGGTCAGAATTTCTACCTCACTTATAAACTATTTAGTTCTAGATAAAGTTGACATCTGCAAGAGCAGTTCCTAAGCAGAATGTTGTAATAAACATGAATTTGGTGGCCTTTTCTGTAAGCTCTGGGAAAGAGAAATGTGAAGAGAATGACTGCTCAGGTGTGGAGTTGAGACTGATGCAACTTCTGTCTTCCAGGAATGGTAACAGTTTTCTGTAATCGACTGGGCTGGCACAACATGGAGCTGTTGCTCTCCCAGTTCCAGAGCCGCCTCACTTTTGGGGTTCACAGGGAGCTTTGTGACCTGGTACGAGTCTCTCTGCTGAATGCACAGCGTGCAAGGATGCTTTACAACGCTGGCTTTGTCACAGTTGCTGATCTTGCTAAAGCCAGTCCTGGCGATGTGGCAACTGCTCTGAAGAATTCAGTACCATTCAAAAGGTGAGACATCAGTAAATCCAGAAGGCAAGTCAAAAGTTCATTTATAAGGTGAAGGATTTCAGGATGAAGCCTGTAATTAAATTCGACAACCTTTTGGGACTTGTTGCTAAACGTTATTTTAAAATAACTTGTAAGTCTCTGTGACTGATCACAGTAATTATATGATTACTTTGAAATTAATAATAACATGTTGTATTTGCAGCAAGAGATTGTGAGACCTGAATTTTCCTCTTCCTGAACTGAAAATGGTTTTTGGAGGATTTTTGCTGCCTCTAAAATGTGAATGCTTTCATGCTCTACTGCATGTTCAAATGAGCAAATGGTTTATTACTGTATTTAATTTCAGATTCTCTTGAGATTTTCATGTTAGTGCAATGACAAAATTCCTACATCAGGTACCTGTTGGACTCTGCCACAACACCTCTCTAGTTTGTGTTCCTGAGGTTACCTTTCTTTGCATGAGTTCATGGAAGAGAATTGATTCAGACCTAGATCTTACCCTGGTAGGGAGCTGGGACTTATCTGGGGCATGTGTTCGGATGCAAAAGCTTGGAATGCTTCTAGGGTATGCATTATAGACATAGTCAGTAATGTCTTTATTGACATCATTGACATTCAGTAGAAAACCAAAGTTGTTATTTCCTATTAAGCAAGGTACGTGGTGGACATAGCATTATAGATTCACAGAAGCACTAAATGAAATAGGAACAGAGCAGAATAGGGTCAGTCCCTCATGTTGTTTGTTATTTTCTGTGTAAATGTTTACATCTGTTTGTTGGCTTTCCCTTAGTGGTCGCAGGGCTGTGGATGAAGATGAAGAATCTGTAGAGGAGCGTCGGACTGTGCGCAGCATCTGGATGGCCGGAATGAAAGGCTTAACAGAAAGTGAAGCAGCTTCCCTCATTGTTGAGGAAGCCAGGGAACTTCTTCAGCAGGACTTGGCAGCGATGGGAGTGCAGTGGAACCCAGAGTCTTTTCTTGAGGCATCATCTATGATCAGCAGTGAGTCAGAGATGGAAGAGAGACTACATAAGCCAGATGGAGAGCTATCTTCTGAATCTTCTGTGATGTTAAACAAAAAAGAGTGTGGAGTTCAGAATCATAAGGGCCTCGGATCTCTGGGTGGAAACCTATCAAATATTAAAAAGGGATATAAAAGGCGGCTAAGCAGTAGTACAGCAGGCTCTAAATTTGAGAGTGAAGTCACATACAGGAAACAGGCTCAAGCAGATGAAAGAAACGATACTGCGCACAGTGCTAGAAAGCGGCCCTATATGAGCAGAGACAATGAAAACGTGGAAGGAATTCTTAAGGCCAAAACCAAGGCAAATTCCAAAAGAGCAAGTCCAGAACTCCATACTGAGCAAGGGAAGACACCAACATTAGCAAAAATGTCTTCAGCCTCTAGATTGTTAAGAAGTGAGGACACACATTTAAACCGGTCTAGGAACAAAAATACTTTTTCAAAACTGCAGAAGTCACTGCTTGAAGATTCAAGTATGGATATCATGGACGTTAAAAAACCTTCTGCTTTCCTCCCCAGCATTTCTAAAGATAACTTATTTTCAGACCAAAACGATAAGGAATTTATAGAAAAAGTGTCTGTAACTCATAAGGTCCCAAATTCTGTACAAATGAGGGAAAAGAATGTAGAGAGAAAAGATAAAATGGAGAGTTTATTTACAGAACTTTCTAACTCCAGTGAAGGCATGCCTATGGAGAGAGCAGGTTTTCAGGCAACTGCTACATTGCAGAGTATTCCACACATCAACAAGGAAACACATGATACTGTAGAAAGTCCAGTCATGCCTTTAAGGGCTAGAATGCTGAGAAATCAAACTACTGCTGATAAGCAGGATAAAATCAATAAACTGCAAACAGATGGGAGCTCTGCTGAGTTGAAGGTTGATAAGCAGCATACTGCTTTAGATGCAGGTGATTGTAAGATAAACACTAACTGCTCTGAAAATATATGTGCCCATAATGGCAGTAGGAAACAGAAGTCTGTGCATTTTTGTCCTGGTGGTGATAAATTCTACCATACTCAAATCCAGAACGGTGGTATAAGTGGGAACAAATTACCCAATGAAAAACTGTTACAAGCTGGAGCACTACAAAAAGGCAACAGTCATCTTAAGGATTTTCTGAAAGACTCTCTAGTAAAATCCAGAGCTATTTGTGATGCAGATGGTGTTCAGAATGGTCCATCCTCTGGTCTGATTTGTGTCTCTACAGACTTTGAAGATAGCTTCCAGTTGGATACTCAGACTGAGAGGATAATAAAACAGGAGGCAGCAGCTGAAATCATGCGACAGCAGGGAATAAAGGATTCAGAACTGGCAGTAGTACCTCAGCAGGAAATCTCCATGAAACTAAGCAATTTGCAGGCTGGGAGTGCTCCTGGGGAAAGGCTAGATGCAACAGTAAGGAAATCAAGCTTATTGAGTATTATCACAGCAAATAATGTTACAAAAAACACAGATCAGCCCTGCAGTAACAAAGTTTTGGAGTCTGGAGAACTTAATGTACAGCCTGTAGCAAACAAAATAGAATCTGTACCTGTCCTTAAAGGAAGTGACTACTCAGTGACCGATTCTCAGCTGAACAGTTTTCTACAGTATTATCAGACCCAAAATTCAATGAAAGGGGACAGTGCTTCTAAAGATCCCAATAAAGCACCCTGCCCTCTTGATAGGGAGCACTTTGTAGAAGAAGAATACCATCCTGTCATGGAAACGAGCCTGAATATGAGTGATGGCTTGTTGTTTGATGATAGCTTTGGTAATGTCAGTGATCTTTCAGCTGTGAACATCATGGAAGCCGACAGAAAGGAACCTGAGGGGAGGCAGGGAGCTTTGCTTCCCACACGTAGTCTTTTGCAGAACCTAAGGCCTGTTCAGAATAAATCTGATGTCGGTGACAATCAGAGGAAGCATGAGGATCCAGCACAGAATAATGATGTGTCTGATCTCATAGCTGAAGTTTTAGATCATGCAAACTCCCCATCTTTTTGGGGAGATTTTCCTTGTACATCTCACAGTCAGTCTAAACTAAGAAACGTTTGTGAAAATGATTCCAATCCAAAGGATTTAGAAGTGGATCATGATAAAAAGCTCCAGTGTAGCCAGCAAACATTAGATAAGAAAACCCATCCAGTAGTGTGGACTGACCACTCGTTTGAACTGAGCCCAGGACTTCAGGATGTACTAGACAAATGGCCTAGTCCTTCAGGCACTGAACTTGTTCAAGTCAATGTAAGAAGCTCCTGTCTGAAAGAAAATTCAGTTGCTTCAATTGCTAATCAAGAGCCAGATGCAATTTTTGAACTTGACCATTGTCAGCTAGAGCCTTTGCCTAATTGTCGGGATTTAAAAGACTATTGCAAAGTTAAAGGAAACAAAACAAAAGACTTGGATATTCAGAAATCAGACTGTGTAACACTTATGCTCAGGGGAAGCAACAGGACATCCTATCCTCCAGCAGATAATTGTAATGGGTTTGTTCCTCCAACACCCCCCAAAGAACTTTTTCCAAAAAGTTCTGTATCTTTCTCTGTGAAATCTGCAAGGAAGAGACAGGTTGCCAGCATGAATGAAGAGCAACTGGTTCAGTCACAGCACAATTGCGAGTGTGATGCAGAGCAGCAGATAGTTGAGAGGGTAGCCTCAACTGAGGCTGATGAGATAAAAGATGATTCCATTATAGACAAAGACTTCTCACTGCAGCTGTCTCAGGATGTTTTTCCACTCACTCCCTCGAGTCCTGAAGGGTTCACTATTGTTGATGTAGCAGGTGACAAAACACTTTTCCAGACTTTTCTTGCAGAATGGAAGGAGAAAAGCAGATTCTCCATCTCAGTGGCATGTGAAAGAAGAAAATGTCCCTTGTCAACCAAACCAACAATTGGTGGCAGATTCAAACAAGGTTAGTTCCATGTTTGTGAACAACATGATGGCATCTTCAGCTTAAAGCTGCAGTGATGAAGGAAAGAATTTGAAAAAGGAGGAAAATTACTGACACTAATTGAATACTGTCAATCTCAGTAAAGCAAGGGAGATAAGTGTTAGTAGAGGATGGTGAACTGATGTCAGACATTGCTATCTTAGGTCTTTGCTTGGTTGTAATGATGTGTTAGCAGCTCGTTTGTATGTGAGAACATCTAAATGTACTCAACATTTTGTACCTAATTTTAAACGAATTTCTGTTGTATGGTCCCTTTATCACATGTATCTTTCCATGTCATAAATTCTATTGTATTTTAAAATAAACAATGTATTTAACAGTAACCTCTAGGGATTGTTTAGGGTCTCCACCAGGCTTGCAGTGCTTGTGGGATTGCCTCTGAAGCAAGTATTTCCACATTTGCAAAATATTAATTTGGTAAATTGTATCCATAGACGAAATTCAGAGTCAGTTTCTGGGTTCTTGCAATACTGTGTAATTTTCTTTCCAGAAGTATGCATTCACTGCATTTTTGCTGCTGTACAAACATACTATTCCTTTAAAAAGATGGAGTAGAGTTAGATTGTTTACTATCACATAATCATAATAATAACAGCAACAAAAAATATTTATCTGTGAAAATATAGTTTTGCTGGGCAAATCTGTAATGTTTTACAGAGTGAAAGGAGGCAAAGTGGTTCTGCCTGAACTTCTGAAGAGATTTCTAGGAAATTAGAGTTTTGCAGGAATGCTGCATTGGTGATTGATTCTACAAGAGAAAAGAAAACTGCTGTGTCTTAAATATTTTTCCCCCCTGTTCCCCCACAAAGAGAAACACAGATATTTTCTCCATATAGGTAGAAGTAAAGGTTTATATTCACATTTAACAAATTTAAGCTCAGCTGTAGGTATCTATATTTTCCAGAGCCAAACTCTCCCATATTTATAGATGTCATTTTGTAATTATAACTTAAAAATATTCCCTTAGGAAATTCTCCTCAGAGGATGCAGGTGAAAGATGATGGATTTCCTGTCCAACATTGTGAAGACATATTGGTAGTTGGACTGGCAGTCTGTTGGGGTGGAAAAGATGCCTACTATATATCTTTGCAGCAGATGCAAGACCAGACTGGTAAGTGAGCAGACAGGCTGTGCTGCTTTACGTGACAGTGCATTTCAGAAAAGTACCTGTGATTGTTTTTTGGAAGTGTTATAGTTATTCCTAACTCAGCTCAGTTGTGTGATGGAGTAATTTAGCCATGTTATTTTTCGTCACTTTAAGTGTTCAGTGGGCTTGAACAAGTTGCTATCTATAGATTTGTGCTACCAGGTGATTGGCACAAGCAAAGAACTACTGCTCGTATGGTGGACCACTTACATCTTGGCTTACTCCTATGTTCTCTTTAGCTTACCTGCTTTTCTCTTTCAACTTCTTTTAGCTTTCACTCTCCAGAGCAAATCTGACATTAGAATAAGGCCCAATCTGCTCTTATGGCTAAGTTTAGATTCCTGGCCATCCTTATTTAGCAGTGTAAACACAGCACATTTTTGGAAGTCATGTCTAGTTTGACCAAATAGATAAAGTCAATATAGGCTTATTGTTACCTGTTTACTGTCCTACTGTACTTTTTGTGCTTTAGTTGGTTGCATTCCAAATTTTCTCTCTTTTCTTATACAATGGGTAAAAATGTTGATTTTGTTTGTATTTTCTACCTTAGAAATCAGCCCGAGTTTGGCACCACCACCTTTGGACAAAAACCTATCTGTAACAGAGAGACTGCATCATTTACAGCTGTACCTGCAGGAGAAGCAGGAGCGCTCACTTATCATGTATAATTTCATTCAGCACTACAAGACTCTTGTTATGGCTTGTGGCATCTCCTTGGAAGGAAGTTTTGAGGACCCAAAGGTTGGCAGGATTAAGAATTTTAACTTGGGTAAAACACATACATGGAAATGCAGGAGTATCTTCTGCTGCTTCTGTAATTTAGATTTGAATATGAACATACATCGAGAGCTGTAGGGAAATTTTTTTCCAGTGGAAAATGTAGAACGTTATTTAGAACAGTTTTCATGTGTGTGTTTGTGTTGCTTACAAGAGAAACGGGCCAGATTCAGTGTTATTTAACATATTAATATTTCATAACTGAATACTTAAGTGGAGAGGATAAGTTTATATCTCACCCATCCCAGTGGACAGGGCTGAACTCTTGTCTTGTAGCTTGTAAAAAGCTACGGACTAAAATACCAGAACATTTCTGGTCAGATTATTGAATCTGAGATCAGAAGGTTTTGTTACCAAAGATATTATCTGCTATGTGTATGGACCACTCTACTACGGCTATTTTTTTCAAAACAAAACAAAATCCGTATGTAATTTCAAAAGGTGTGGATGCCACTTATAATTCAAAAGGAAACTCTGGAAAGAGTTTAAATGGCCTTCTTGTGCTTATTAGGAAAAGCTTTAGAAGCACAGAAATTTCTAGCGTTGATATTTATATCTTACATCACATGTGGGCTTAATAACATCAAGGCTATTAATTAAAACCTGAAGGTAAGTAGCAAAGCTGCTCAACAGGAAGACAAACTTAGTTTATTGATATTTGGAATAAAATTGAAGGGCAATAAAAGAGCTTGGCACATAGACTCCAGATCAACAGCAAGTACTGATTTTTACAAATTCAGTTTTCAGAGTAAACACATTTTGATCCTGGTTGTCATATTTAATCCCCTGTGTGTTAGGATGATATGAGTAAAACAATGAAGGGTAGTACCTTTAGATGTTTTAAGCTGACAAGGGGTAAGATTTTCAAAGGCGTAGAATTAATTTTCCATGAGAATAAAGCGTTTAAGTGACATGACCTCTTAAAAGTTTTCTCTGAAATCATGTAACTATTCCACAAGTTATTCCAGTCTGCCTGACAAATGAGGAATGATCTGCACTATAACCTTGCTTTATCCCCCAGTCAAGTATTAAGGTTGTATTTTAAAAAAGTCTCACGGAAGTCTCTTTTTAAGGTTGCATGTTGGCTACTTGATTCTGGCTCTAAGGAACGTACCCTTCACAACATGGTGACTAACTTTCTGCCCAATGAACTACCTCTGCTGGAAGGGGTAGGTGCCGGCCAGGGGGTGCAGAGCCTGGGGCTTAGCGCTAGTGAAGATCATTCTGGGCGGTACAGAGCAGCAATAGAGTCTGTGCTCATCTTCAATGTCATGAACCAACTCCATAATGAACTACGGAAGGAAAATCTGACAGGTAAATAGACCTCCTCCACTTGAGGGCAGAGATAGGGTAGCTATACTACCACAAAGTGAGTGATTGGTGGAGAACAGAAGAGGTTTGGGAGTCTCTATTCAAGTGTATCCTGTGGTAAAAATCTGATCTTTTAAAAGAAAAGAGGGAACTTTCTTTGGAAATACATCTGCTTTGCAAAACAAATTAACAAGAGGATAGTTTGGGGGTTCATTATAGGATTTAAGATGTTTTCTTATATCCCAAGCATCCATTGGTTCCATTGGCTGAGGAAGCCATCTGGTAATAGTCTATTTAAAATCTCTGAATCAAAAATCTTACCTCCCAGGCAAGTACCCTGGCTAATCTGAGGGGACTTGTGGGTCTTCCTGTGTTTGTTCCCTTTGTACACAGCTCTGGTGAGGCCACATCTAAAGTACTATGTTCAGTTTTGGGCCCCTCACTACAAAAAAAGGCACTGAGGTGCTGGAGTGTGTCCAGAGAAGGGCAGCAAAGCTGTGAGGGGTCTGGAGCACAAGTCTTATGAAGAGCACCTGAGGGAACTGGGATTGTTCAATCTGGAGAAGAGGAGGCTCAGGGAAGACCTCATCGCTCCCTATAATTACCTGAAAGGAGATTGTGGGGAGTTGGAGTCCAGCCTCTTTTCCCAGGAAACTAGTGATAAGGTGAGAGGTAATGACCTCAAGTTGCTCCAGGGAGTGTTCAGTTTGGGTATTAGGAAAAATGTCTTCTCGAAAAGAGTGGTATGTTTTACTATGAAATATTCCAGAAACAGATGTATTAAAACTAGATCTGTTAAAAGATCTCAGTGTGTCAGGGCACTTGGTTTGTTTTAAAATCTAAGGGTTCCCCTGTTGCATTTTATTTGTTTTGTTTTGTTTTATTTTATTTTATTTTTTAAACAAATTAGTTACAGATGATGCGTTTTTGATGTTATAGAAGTTTTTCTTGACATTTTTTCTTACTCCAGATGTGTTTTCTAAAGTGGAGATGCCCAACCATTATTGCTTGGCTCTGCTGGAGCTGAATGGCATTGGTTTTAGCACAGCAGCATATGAAACCCAGAAACAGGTCATGCAAGCTAAACTAACTGAGATTGAGACCAAAGCTTATCAACTGGCAGGCCACAGTTTCTCCTTGACAAGCCCTGATGACACTGCAGAGGTATGTGAGAGCTCAGATGGGAGGCGGAATACGTTTCAGAAGATATCCTCAAGGTGTTTTAGCTTACACTGAAGGAAAAACTCTCATGGGAAGACTTTGTATGAAGAAAAGACTCTGGTCAGAATTAATTTGTCTGTGCTCATTATGAGCTCGCTGCCTGCAAGGTGCTGTGCATCTTCTGCTTGCTAGTAATCATTCGGATTTCTGCTAACTTCTGCAGAAATAAATAAGGCAGAAATAAGTGGAAATGAACTTGTTGTCTTTATAGGACCTGGCTTCTCATGAAGCATCAGATCATCTGCCAGTCAAACAGCTTTTGGATTATTTTGGGTTAATGGTGCAGGGCTAGAATAGCTTTGGTGCAACAGCAGTATTTCACATACAATGGATGTGGTATCATACAATCTGAACTAGCTGGGATGTTGCTTTTGTCCTTAACACAAGCATGAAATAGAAGATTGTTTTAAAGTTTTAAAAGAATTGCAACCTGTTTTTAAGAATCTGAACGTTTATTTATAGAACCGATTCCTTTTCTAAAAAAAACTAAGACACAGATTTGGATTTAAATTACTGATTATTTTATTTCTGTAGAACATTACTTTCTGTTTTTTATGTATGTCATCCCAGAACTGGGATTACTGGGATTACTAGATTAGAACTGCCATGCATGCATTTTTAACTGGTTAGTTCTGTTTTATACACTACTTTCTTGTTGAAAGGCTAGATCACTAAAAGAAGTTCCAGAAATATCCTACCTATGTTGCAAAGGCAGTTTTGGTTTGTAGTATTAGTGTGAGTTACAACTCCTCAAATAATGCTCAGCTTTGATTTTATTCTGCTTCATGGAAAAGAGGAAGAAATATTTTTTTCTGTTATCTGCTTTTTTTTTTCATACAGAAATGTTGCTTGAAATCATGTGAAGCATTTTTTCTTTTATAGATTAGTGGAGCTTTACCCTTCTTATTCTGTGTCAGCAAAACTTTTGTGCTAAATAAACTTGCGAGAGAAAAAAATTCTATTCCCTTATCCCAGCTGTGAAATGAAATGTAATAACTGCGAAACAGTGTATAATGCTACATAGAATGGAAAGTGAAGAACTGTGTTGTATCTGTCAAGTAGTGAGCATGTACTTCAATTTCCAGTTTTTGGCAGTTTGTTAGGAAAAACTAATATTCTGTGGCCAACTCTTCCAGTGCCAATCTTGTTATGCTGAAGCCTGTTCTTCACTAACAGTGCTTTTCTTCACTAATGTTCTTCCCACTTCTAGTCTTCTTAATTCCATGTTTTATAACAGTTGGCTCTCAGCAGTAAACTCTCTTATTGGATGGAGTTAATTACCTTTCCTAAAAACATACATCTGAACTCAAACTTATAGTACTTAGAAAATGAGATTTTAGATTGCATTTTGTAGTTAATTAAAATAAGGAGAGATGACTTTGATAGCATAGATCTTTAATCAGCTTTTTAATTACTTGGAGCATTCCTGCTATCCTCTGTCTGAATTAGGCTGTTTAAGTGCTGCATTAAGTGCATGAGTATCGTGCAGAAATTGATCTGAGATGCTGGTCTTTTTCAGGTTTTGTTCCTAGAGCTGAAGTTGCCACAAAATGGAGATGTGAAAGTTCAAGGGAACAAGAAAACTCTGGGTTACACCAGAAGAACAACTATTAAAGGAAACCGGGTTAGGTTGAGCAAGCAGTTCAGTACAACCAAGGTACAGTAAAGTCTGGTTCTAATCTGAAATTGGCTGTAAAAATTCTTACTTCGCACACGTACTGTTGGAATTAGATGTACTGGTTTAGACAAAAGTAAACTTTTTTTTGCTTTTCACTCCTCCAGTTACCACTGGAAATTCAAATCTGGCTTCTCCTTTAACAGAACCATGGCTCCTCCTAATCTTTCAAAGCCCAACTGTCGTGAGGACCTAACTCTCAATAGCAGGTTTCAATGAGAGTAGTCAGGCAGAATTTGAATCAAGACCAAAATAGATAATGATTTTGTAAAGCCAACAGTAGAAATGTTTTTCAACATCAGCTTGAAGGACTCTTAAATACAGTATTTTCCCTACCAGTTAGTGCCCAATCTATATTTGATGCTTCACAGAATTTATCTTCTGAATGGTTGATCCTATGGCATGTTGAATTTAGAATTTCAAAAGCTTGTATATATGTGAAGGTGATTGCCATACAGTTTAGCTGCTAGATACTGTGCAGGTACAATAATAACTTCTGTGCTAATAGGTGCTCTTGTCAGACAAGTGATACGAGCTAACACCTATGTTCCCTGTTTTCAGTACTCATTAACGTATTGTTTTCTTACTTTACCCTTGTTCAATGTAGTCAGTGACTGGAAAGCAAATATTGATCTTTGAAACTTAAGTGGCAGTGAAGAATTAAGTATTCTAGTGGTGGAAGAACAGAGAAGCAAATTCAAAGTGAAGATTCCCTCCTTTTGTGGTGTAAAAGGCAGAGACAATAACAGTCTGCTGCATACAAAAATGTGTTATGCTGGAGAAATAGTTGTATGACATTATCTTTTGATTTTAGTCCCTTCATCGGTAGTGATGAACTTTGCCTTTCAAGGAACAAGTTCAAGGGCTTCACTTTATGTGCTCCTAGCATGAAGATAGGAGACAATCATAGAATCGATTGAGTTGTAAGAGACCTTAGAAGTCATCTAGTTCCAACACCAACTGTAAGCAAGCTTGACCACCTCCAACAGTGAGACAATTTTACAAGTAAATGGAGGAGAAACGTTAACGCTGTGTAAAAGTAGGCAACATAGAGGACACATGGCAAGCAGTGCTTTTTTGCTCATTTCAGGTGGCTTATTGATTGGTACAGACCAATAATGGTGGATGTAAGAAATCCAAAGAGAGGTCTTTGCCTTGCTTGTGTCTGATGGTGTTTTCATTGTTCAGGTGTAAGCACTATAGGCAGAAGAGATATCCATTTGATTTACAGTCAGTGATACTGGAAGCTCACTGATGGAGATACTTCTTCCCACAAAGCTGCAAGATCTTCATAAATAAAACTTTTAAGGCAATTAATTGCAACCGTGTTTCTCTCCACCAAGGATGTTTTGGAGAAATTAAAGACACTTCACCCATTGCCAGGGCTGATATTGGAATGGAGAAGGATCAACAATGCCATTTCTAAAGTGGTGTTTCCACTACAGAGGGAAAAACGATTCAATTCTGCACTAGGAATGGAAAGGATATATCCAGTGTCACAGACTCACACAGCCACAGGTAAAGAAATGTCTACAAAATCCTTCCTTGTTATTGAATTTTGACAGCTTTTCTGTAGGGAAAAGAGTAAAGAAATCAAGCCTGTACTTTATTTTAAACCAAATGAAAATACATAAATATCTGTTTCACATTAGTCAGTCTTGTTAGTCTGAATGTGTTAAAATATGAGGTTTACTCCAAAAGTAACACCTTCTGTTTTATCATGTTGGCCCACAATGTCAGAGTAGGATGTTGGCTGTTAGCAGTAGAGGCTGAACATTCCTACCAGTATTCTATTACATGTTGTTGCTGCATGACAGATGGCAGCAGAGGGGCAGTCTGATGAAATGGTGTCCAACATGGAAGCATGTATGAAACAAGGGTATGTAACTTGAGTCCTTCATGTGGAAGAAAATGGCATCCATTAACATTCATTGATGCTTGCTGAATGTGGAGACCAAACAGTGGATGTGAACAGTGAAGAAGTGGGTGGTGCATTTCAACAGTGGCAACAGTGACAGTGAGTCACCTCTGTTGGTGCAGGTTTTTACAAGCATGGTATGCAGGCTCTTGTTCATTGGTGATAAAAATACATAGCTAGTTATGGTTACTATGTTGAGAAATGGTGCTCTGTAGCTGAGAATTTTCTCTACCAAATAGCGTTACTGCACTCTTCGTATCTGTTGTAGTTTCCATGGAAATAAATAGGAGGCATTACTTTTGGAGAGACCTACATGGATGTATTTGTTCTGTGAGAAGTATAATTTATTTCTTGCATATTATCTTGCAAATCTCTGACCCCAGAACAGGTTCTGGATCTTGGGATTTCCTGTTAGCTGTAAGAAAATGATGGACAGGAACCACCTAAATTAGCATGAGCTCATTAGTCATATTTTTTCTTTTTCTTCAGCTTTCTTTTTTTTCCTTTTCCCCCAGAACACTTGACAATTGTGTTTTGCACGATGATGCAGATGTGTGTTCCCCTACTGGAGAGATTCCTTTTGGACTCTGACTTAATTAAACCTTCTCTTATATCTTCCTTCCCTTATGTCTTCCTTCTCAGGTCGAGTAAGTTTTGCAGAGCCAAACATCCAGAATGTGCCAAGAGATTTTGAGATTGAAATGCCGACTGTAGTTGAAGAAAGCCCACCCTTCCGAACCCATGGAAGTGTTTATTCTCGTGCTGTTTCCAGGGTCAGGTAGGGAGGATCTTGGCAATGCTTGTGCTTACTCCCCTGATCCTAATGTGGTCGAGTTGTGAAATTTCTTTTTTCTGACTTTGCCTGTGGCTGCTGTCATGTCAATGTGACTCATTTCTCAGCGTTTCCCTTACAGTTTCAGGGGAATAAATACCAAAAAAATCTTTATTTGGGAGAATAAATAAGAAAAAAATCATTGACACGTGAGAGATATAATACTGATAGCATGAGGCCTCATGTAGTTACTTTTTATAGTCATTTATGAAACTCAGCAGCGAACAGACTAGTGTTATACTTTCCATCCAATAGTAGCATGTATGAGTCTGAAAAGTAATTAACTGGTTAGGATCTGGCTTAACTTTCTAAGAACTGTGCTGAAGAAGGGTGGGATAGTGTGGAAGAAGTAGAAGAGAGGTCAGCCATTTTATGCAGTGCATCTCCATGTGTCAGGGGACGTGGATATACATATTTTTGTTCTTTGTTAGCAATTTCATGCCTTATAAAGTGTCTCCTTCAAAAGCACCTAGGCTGCAAAGCAAGAGTTCTGAATCTATCTATTTTTTAATCTAAGAATCCTATTCACTGGTGTGTAATGGTGTCAAAATTAGAAGTGTGTGGAAGTCTAGTGAGCTACGGAAGTGGACTGGTTTCGGCAGCCAGCTAGAGAGCCCTGGGACTTCATACTTGGTGGTGGTATTCTGTCCTTTCAGTTTCTTTTCTTCTTCCACTTAGGTTCTTGTCATGCATATGTCACCTGAGTGACTTTTATAAGCTTTGTCACACAGGAAGATGTGAGAACTTTCAGAAATTTTCTGGCTTTTCTCTCTCTCTTTTCCTACCATGTGTATTATATCCTTGTGCCTTGAGTAGGTCATAGGGAGAGAGCCCAGAATTAACAGAATATTGTGCATGCCTCTTCTCTAGAAAAGGAATCAGAGCTACCCATGGAGGCAGAATCATTATAGTGACAAACATCTCTGGCAGTGCTTAGGCTTGCAGCAGCTTAGCCAGACAGCTGTAGAGCAGGCTGGGTTCTGTAGAGAAGCAGCTCATTGAAGGAATGGAGTCCTCGCTAAACTTTGAGGCATATTTCTACATTCCTTAGGTAAGTCATTGAGTTGGGAAGGTACACAATCACAGACTACTGGCACAAAAGAGACTGTCCTGTAGTCCAAATATGATAGGCCTCCCAAACTTGAGTCCAAACTGTCTGTTTTTCTTAGTAATTACATTCTTAGTTCTCTCTTTCATCTTGCTGTAAAAATCTTCTGACCAAAGGAATGTAACTGAATTAGACAGTGATAAAAACCATTACTCATCTATCAGAGATCTGGAGCTTTTCATCGTACCTGTTTTGGAGTGAAATCACTTAGCTTCTGAACTGAAGCCCAAATATAGTGGGAATAATTACCTCTAAATCTGCTCAGAGTCAGTACATTCATTTAGTTGTGCATAAGGCCTCTGTCTAATTCTCTCATAGTCAATTTCTTTATGGATCAGGGAATAGAGGTTACTGTCTTGTTTGTATTCACAGCTTCTTCGTGGCAAAAATGATTATGCATCTTTCAGCATTTTAGTAATTGGTGAAGAAGAGTGATTCTTTGTCTCCACAGAGGTAGAAAGCATTCAAGTGTTTTGCCTAACAGCGTAAATACTTGGGCTGAAGACAGAGCTGAAGGAAGAGGAATCCCATTTTCTGTTAGCATGCGGCATGCCTTTGTTCCCTTCCCAGGTAACACTCAGATCCTGCTCTGTGCAAGCTATTTGTTAAGAATGTAGATAACTCTTCATCAGATCTAGGATTTTTTGTTAAGAAGTGGTGACAGTACATACCTTGGGAAACAAATGAAATTGTTAGCATGCTCTGAAAATTACTCACAGGAAGGCTGTAAAGGAGAATATTTCAACTTAGTAAAATATTCTAATGTTATAATTCAAATGTTCACACCTTCATTCCTTCTTTAAGGATACATATTTTGTAAGGAGTTATGTTTTCGGAGCTCTAATACACAAATTGCACTCTAGCTATAAAACTCCTAATACACACTGTATCTAGTGTTCTCTATTCTATTGTCTGTTTTCACACTGCCTGCCTTGGCTCAGTACAAGCCTGCTGGTCTGATCTCTGTGTTGAGCATTCCTCTCAGGTGCTAGATTTGTACACAAGCACCTGGACAAATAACTGTCTGGGTACATTTGATGGATTTTAGATTTTATTAGGTTTGATTTTATTTCTACTGCTGACTGGTAGAACTTTTACCAGGTGCAGAAGTGGTTCCTAAAAAGTATGCAGAAAAGAACAGAGTCTGAAGTTGCATATAGATAGCTGTATATAACTTTCACAGCAGAAGGTACAACTACCAGGCATCAGTCCTTTTCACTGTGGTTAGCCTCTGTGAGATTAACTGCAAATGAAAGAAAGTTCTGTGGTTCAGTAGCACTTGCCCACATGGGCATAAATGATGTCAAAAGTCAAGAAGATGCAATTCAGATCTTCTTTTTCAGGAGATGGAGAGTTGTGTGGTTGGAATGTTGATGAAGTAATTTATAAAATAATGGTTTGTCCTCATTTGTTGACTTCAGGTGGTTTTATCTTGGCTGCTGATTATTGTCAGCTTGAATTGAGGATCCTTGCACATTTGTCTCGTGACTGTCGACTCATTGAAGCCTTTAGCAAAGGTACCGATGTCTTTAAGAGCATTGCAGCAGAATGGAAGATGATTGATTCTGAAGCTGTTGGAGACAGCACCAGGCAACAAGCTAAGCAGGTATGTTTCAGGAAAAAAAAACATACATAATCATCAGCTTTCTGGGCAGAATGTTTTGGTGACTCCCAAAACATTGGGAGTCACAGTAAAATGATTTGCAGTTTGAGTTTGGCTGTGACTGTTCAATAATTGCTTTGTAAATCCTCCTGCTTTTAGTAAATTTCAGCTGGAGCTCACTGAGTTTTAGGGAATAAGGGTGAAGAAATGGAGAATAAATGGCTGCGCTTAGAGGTTGTCTCTCTACCTGAATGCTTGCCCTTGTTACGATACACTTGTCTTCCACTGAATCACATTTTGTTTTGGCTTGTTTTTTTCTGCATGGCTCACCACATTGTTATGGCCCTGTCCTCTGTCAGATTTGCTATGGAATCATCTATGGAATAGGAGCAAAATCTTTGGGTGAGCAGATGGGCATTGATGACAGCGAAGCTGCCAATTACATTGAATCCTTCAAATCAAGATACACAGGTTAGGATAAGACTATTTGGGAGCATATTTTTTTTCCTTTTGTTATGTTCGTTGCTCTTCTGTTTTTAAATCCCTTCACTCCATGTCTCTTCAAATCCTAAATTCATCTTCACTCTCCCACTACTCTAATTATTTTTATGAAAAAGCTTTTCATTTTGCAGAATTCCAATGTATGAACAGAGCAGTTTGGTACTCCACAACACTGTACTCGTGTTTTATTTGTTCTGAGAACACCATTGTCTGGATACTACATGTATCAGCCCCGGGGATTAATTTTAAAGGTCTCAACTTTATGAATGAGAAACACTCTTTTCTTTATTAAAACATACAGTTTTAAGGGATGTGTAATGTGATTTCAGGTCACGTTTATAATTTTTAAATATAACTAGTAATCTCTTCTATTTTTGTCTTCTGAGTTCATTGAACTTTAAACTGTCCTGTTTTATAACTATTACGTTCTTAATCCAGTTGTTCAGGGTAGTTCTTTCATACTTAGAAATGCAGCAATGTCTTTTTAAGAAGCAGCACATTAATTTTTAGGAAAGCTATAGAAAGAGTAGGGTTACTATCAGAAAATGAATGGAGGGCAATAGGGAGGAGGCACAGCTATTTCTAAACATAAAACTTAGAAATGAACAAGAAAGGTATGTTTTCAAGGTTTGGGGTTTGTTTCTTTAGGAGACAAATGCTGAGTCTGTTTAGTCTTCAGTAATTTCTGGATAGTCTGCACTTCAAAGATGATTAGAAATGACTTCTGTGTCCTTCCCCTCCCAGTGTGTGTGCAATAACACAAACTTTGCAATGTACAAAGACCATATACTGTAATTTCAATTCCTATGAATTTTCACTTCTGTATATTGCTGTTACTAAATTACTTACCTGATTGATTGACTAATGCTGCCAGTCTTGATCTTGAATAGCTCCATTTGTGTTCTGTATTTTGAAAACCTTGAAAAGTAACTGAAGTTAACTTTTTCCAGTTCACTGCAGTTGTTACCTGAACTTGCAATGAAAGGGGCTCTTCTGTGTCTCATCTTTCTTTGACTTAAGTTTCTTTTTAACACTTTTGATGGATTGACTACTTCCTTTGCAGAGCACAAGTGGGTGAGCTTTTTCATCCTGGAATCTGAAGTCACAGTCTGAAGTAAGCCAACCTGAGTCATCAAGGGCTCTGACTTCTGCTTTCAACTTACCCTCTTTCTGTCGCTTATCTTTCCAGTATTCTCCAGGTCCTGACCTTTCCATTACCAATAGCATGTGT
This sequence comes from Excalfactoria chinensis, assembly GCF_039878825.1. Taxonomy (NCBI): domain Eukaryota; kingdom Metazoa; phylum Chordata; class Aves; order Galliformes; family Phasianidae; genus Excalfactoria; species Excalfactoria chinensis. The sequence continues at coordinate 75,374,743 of NC_092825.1, forward strand.
ATAATCCTCTGCGCCTGGCCACTGTGCAGAAATTACTTCCTACCTCCTTAGGCACAGCCAGATATCCTGACACTATGTGTTCTCTTCCACCTTGTAAGCATTTGTAAGTTTCCCAGCAGAGCTTGAGAATGGGCTGAATAAATGATCGTGTGCTTTTGTCCCCTTCACTGACAGGGTCTAAAGGAAATGTGAAATGTGCTGTTTGAGCTTCCCAGGCAGCCTTCTTTTAGTCCAGTGAGGAATCAGTGTGAAGCATCCATTATCTTAGGCAACTTAATCAACTTGTCTTAATGAAAACTTTCTCTTCCTTTTACAGGCATTCAGAAATTCTTGAAGGAGACAGTAAGGAACTGCAGAAGAGATGGGTTTGTGCAGACCATACTGGGAAGACGGAGATATCTGCCAGCTATCGGAGATTCAAATCCCTATAGTAAAGCTCACGTAAGTTGGGTGCAGTACTTTCTCCTTTTTTGGTGTTAAATTTCTCCCGATTATCAATGCCCGTGTTCTAGAGGGTCTATGAGCCATTTCAGCTGTGACCTTCCACTTGTCACTTACTTCATTGTTCCCCCAGTTCTTCTGCAAATAACAAAGCTTTTGTCATGATCTGTTTGACGTAAGTCTTCTGTTGACTGGGTGTGCAGCTGTCATCACTGTGCCTCACTTCAGAACTCCCACGTTGGGAAAGGAGTGAGTAATTTATTGATATAAGTGGACATGATTTTAAAAAGCCTCCACATTGTGATGCATTTTAACTCTTCAGGCTGTGCTGTTCCCACTCAGCAATCTTTGCGTGTTACATGCTTTCAGCAATTGAAGAAAGGGGATTTAAAGTCTTACATTTTGGAGTATTTGTTCCTTTTATTATGTACTCTCAAAGGAAAATTGCCCTGGTTTGTTAGATAAACATTTACTTTATGTATGCCTGCACATTGGCATTATTTTTTTTCAGGGTCGTTTTGGACACTTCTGTCATGGGTTCTGTACTTCAGTAAGAGTGATTGACTTCCTGGAGAGGTGTTGGCATTTCATTGGGAGGAAGCATTGCACTTCTCAGTAGGAAGCTGAGTCAGGATGTGTGGAATTAAAGACTTGAGTGGAAGAGTGGAACAAGAAGAGGGCGTGGGAGGTTGTACTTCAGGTAGCTGAAAGTGAAGCCAGGAGATGTTTAAAACTTTTTTTTTGAGATTATTTGACTGTTCAACCTGAAGGATACCTTGGTGTGAAGCTTTGTAGATGTACCTTCTGTTCAACTTTGATTTATTCTTGAAAAACTTTTTAAAGACCTAGTAATGAATTATCTTCACTTTCATTTCAGCTCCCTCATGACTTTTTGCACATATCTCAGTTCTAAGCCAAGAGACAGAGAAGAACTTCTGAATACACTTTTCTTGTCTGAGTTGGGGACTGGTGGAGTTTCCTTGTGTGGAAAACCTGCCATTGTGTGAGAGTGCAGTTTGTGTGGCTTTGTACAGCAGTTAGGGGCTACCGTATTAAAACTGATCATTATCCATTCCTGGCAGTTTTGAATACATGCATGGTACTCAGGAGTTATCTGGGAGACCTTCCTGGCCCTCACAAGAGCCCATGACCATGTCTACTATCCTTCTCCCTCTTGTGGCATGTGACTTTTCTGATTACCGCCTCTCATACCAACAGTGCATTTCAAATGTGTGGATATACTGCTCTATTCAATCAGCTGAAGAAGTACTGTGAAAGAAGTTAGTCAGTAATGTCTCAGGCAGATATATTGAACTCTGGAGGTTTTCCTGTACCTAGACTTGGCCAGATATTTACTATTTTTTAATGAAGTACATGTGGCATTTTTTTTTTGGGTGGGTTTTGAGGAAAAGTATTTTTGTTTAGGCAGAGCGCCAGGCTGTGAACACAACCGTTCAGGGATCTGCTGCCGACATTGTCAAAACAGCCACCGTGAACATTCAGAGACGCTTGGAAGCTCTCTCTTCTGTGACCAAGTCCCATGGACATCTGGAGAACTCATTCCAGAGGGATAAGACAGGTATACTCACCTCTTCCTTGCGCTCTGAAGTAAAACTTTTGGTGATAGTAATGAGAAAAAAATAGTGCCTGTAAAATCTTTGGGGCTTTGGCTTAGGTGGAGGGCAAATTTTATTTCCTGACAGTAATAAGAATGTGCTTAACAGGCAAAGGAGTTGTAAGAAATGAGAGAGAATGTCTGTTTAACAGACATGGTGAAGAAAATGTTGTGATCATATTAGAAACCCCATTTTGCCTCAAAGTAAATGTTGCGAGTTCTGTTGCTGCTACAGATTTGTTGAAAAGTAGGAAAAAGAAACCAAGCAGATATAGAGGCTTCAAAAGCTGTGAAAAGATGGGGTGAAACAACTTCTAGTTCCACTAACATGTATATATAATTCTTTTGTTAGACTTAAGTTTGGAATTCACTGAACTTGATGTACAGAGGCTCCACAATGGTGGTATAATGAAGCAGTTATCAGCATAAATTTCTTCTGTCTGCAGACAGCAAAGCTGTGCTGGGGTACCCATTCCCACAGGAATGCTATGAGGACTTTCTACACATAATGTAGACAGTGTTTTGTTCATCAATCATATATTTTTAGAAAGAAATAAGGGACAGAATGCTACGTTTCACTGATAGCTCTGTGCTTCAGCCTGAAGCATGAAGCTGTCTTCACATGAAAAATGATTTCTGAACATGAGAAGGAAAACTAAATAATTAATTCTTAAGCTTCTCAAAATCTCAAGGAGCTTTCTTCTAAGGAGGCAAATTACAGAGGTTTGCTATGGACAGTCGGCACGCACCTACAGCAGCTTACCTCTCCAGAGGCAGAAATTGGCAGTCTTTGCCCACCAGGAAGAGTAACTAGGAGGGAGAGTAGATTCCTTTGAGACAGTTTTTGCTCCTTCATAGCACAAGCTACTTCAAGAACTTGAAATAAATTCCCTTTGAGCAGGTTGTAGGTGTTTCTCCCTTCAGAGATGCGTGCTGTGTCACGTGACTTCTTGAAGCAGCAGTGTTGAGTGTGAAGTTTTATGTGAGGAACATGCAGTTAAACCATTACTGTAGTTGTGAACTGCAGTCTTCCTTTAGCCGACCTGCAAAACAAATAACTTTTGAATGTGTGTGTTAGGATTTTGGTTTGTTTGCATTCAACTTTGGCCAAGGAACAGTTTGTTCTCTCTTACTTTTGGCAGGTAAGAATCATAGAATCATGGAATGGCTCAGGTTGGAAGGGCCCCAAGGATCAATCAAATTCTGACCCCACTGCCACAGGCAGGGCCAATCTCCAGATCTAATACTAGACCAGGTTGCTCAGCGCCCCATCCAACCTAGTCTTAAATAACTCCAAGGATGGAGCGTTCACAAGCTCTCTGAATAGCCTGTTCCAGCACCTTGTCACTCTCTGTGAAGAATTTCCCCCTGGTATCTAATCTAAACCTTCCCTCCTTGAGCTTAAAATCATTCCCCCTTGTCCTATCACTATCTATCTGAGTAAAAAGTTGATCCTCCTCCTTTTAAGTCCCCTGTTACATACTGGAAGGCTGCAATGAGGTCTCCTTGCATACTTCTCCAGGCTGAACAAACCTGGAGAAGCTCCCCCAGCCTCTCTTCATAGAGGAGGTGCTCCAGCCCTCTGATCATCTTAGCGGTCCTCCTTTGGATCCTAATCAACAGCTCCACATCTTTCCTGTGTTGGGGCCTCCAGACCTGGATGTAGTACTCCAGATGGGGCCGTACAAGGGCAAAGTAGAGAGGGAGAATCACCTGCCTCCCTGTCCCTGCTGGTCACCCCTCTTCTGATGGACCCCAGGATACTGTTGGCCTTCCAAGCTGTTGGTTCATGTTCTGTTTTTCATTCACCAGAACCCCCAGGTCCTTCTCTGCAGGGCTACTCCCATGGAGTTCGTCTCCCAATCTGAATACATATTTGTGATTACTCTGGCTGAAGTGCAAAACCTTGCACTTTGCTATGTTGAACCTCTTTTAGTTCACAAGGGCCTACCTTTTGAGTTTGCTGAGATCCCTCTGAATGGTATCCCTTCCTTCTAACGTGTCATCTACATCGTGCAGCTTCATGTCCTTGGCAAACTTGTTGAGGGTGCCCTCGTACCCGTAAAGGGCCTTTTTGTCAGCTGCTTCCCAGCTAAGTCAAAAACTGCTTTTTAATTTTATTATCATTTTAAATTGGAACTAATAGCTACAGTTTCAGATAAACACGTTTAGCAGGAGATCAGTGTGTTTTTAAACTAGCCATTAAAATGATTTTGGGAAAAAAACAGAGAACATTATAGGCAACTTCTGATTAAACTTGACATGATTTTGTTTAAAATTTACTTTTAAAGCAGATGGTTCAGGAGACGCAACTAACTGTCTCTTGTTTCTGTTCTGATTCACGTCTTTACAAACTAAGGCTGAAATGTTTGTATTTAAAATGCTTGTCATTTTACATTTTTTTTGCCTCAGTAGGTGTACAAATATGGATAGGATAGAAAAATTTTCTGGTTTTATCCATCAATATGGAATTTTTCATTTGTTCATTGTATTCTTTTTCTTAGTATTAGGGATGTGTGAAGGCTTTTTGGTTACAAAATTGTGCTTTTGTTTGATGGTATCTAACAAATCGTGTTCTTTTTTCACCTATGTAGGAAGGTTGTCAAGGAAGAGAAACAGAGAGATGTTGCATCCCATCCGTGGAGGTTTCTTTATCCTTCAGCTCCATGATGAGCTCCTCTATGAAGTTGCAGAAGATGATGTGATCCAGGTACAGCTGTGCGGTTGTTTTTTTTTTTAGCTATCTACAGCATTACAATGTTTAAACAGGCCTTAATTAAGATGGATCTTCTCTTGATGGTGTGCTAAAGGGTCTGTGAAAGAAATGTTAAATTGGTTGAAAAATGATATTTATCTTCTTGATTCCTTTACTTTCAGACTTAAACCATCCCTGTGACTGAAGTTCATAGCTTTTTTTCCAGTGCCTTTTGGAGCAGTTCTTCCAGCTTCTCCTCAAGATATGAGTGAAATAGCTTAGTACTGTTGATAGCTGCAGGGGAAAGTATTTCTCATTTGGAAATTCCCTGAGTTTGGATTTCTTTTTGCCTCCTTATTCTCTTTGTCTTCTGCTGCCTAACTCAGTGCATGTGTTCATATCACTGTAGTTGGCATTTGGTACTGTCTCCTTATTCCCTGCATACCCATCTTTCTGGCAGTATTCTTAGGGATAGCAGTATAATAGGCACAGTGAATGTGCTGCATGGACTTATGGCACTTTTCATGTGCATAAATGTCTGTGTATGCTCTTCTCCTTCACAGGAGTGCCTGTGCATTCTGGTGTCTGACAGCTCTCAGCAGTAAACCTCTCAGCTGTGTGCTGGCAGCAAAGTGTTTGCCCAAGTCCTGAGCACAAATCCAGGATGGCTCCCAGGATGTACTTCTGCATCTTTGGGGTGTCCTCCCATTTTATTCTGCCTGTATGCATTCCAAATTACAGAAGACCTTATCCCAGTGGCAAGCAGAGACGGCAGTAGTGATGGGTCTGACCAATATTTTCCAATTTTCTTAAAACAAAGTGTTTAGTATTTTTCCCTTGAATCCCAGATTCTGTTTGTTTTGCCAGCTCCGATCAGACATCTGCTTCTTCCATCCAGGCAGGCTGTCACAAACATGAAAAGGCTCCTAATTTACATTGTGTAGAGAACTGAAATCCCTCTAGAGTATAGGCTTTAACATCTTTAGACACTGAATTCAAGTTACCACAGTATCCCCAGAAGAACTGGGGCCATGTCCAAGGATTTTCATTTTATTTATTTATACTTATTTACTGTTATATATTTTTTTCAGCAGCAGCCTTTATTTCCAGGGCAATTATTAGTAGTTTCTAATTCTAAGGAAAATTAGAGAATTGATTCCCTGGGCAATCAAATAGAACAGTGCATGTACCCAAGGCATATTTCCCAGAATTTTCAGCTTGCAAGTTTTTCAGGGATTTCCTTCTACTGAAACAACAATGTATTTCCTATCCTTTCATTTAATTTTTTCTAGGGCCAGAAAGCACTTTCTTTGTGATAATACTGCCTGCTCTCCATTCAAATGCACCATTAGATTCTTCCTATAGTGGAAAGATACAGGTTGGGAAGGAACTCTTTAAATCCACCCCACTTGAGCCCTCACTCAAAGTAAGGCCTGAATTAATAAGTCCTTTTCATAGAATCATAGAGTCATGTAACCATTATGGCTGGAGAAGACCACTAAGATTATCTGCTTCAACCATCAATCCATCACCTCTGTGCTCACTAAACACCTTTAAATAAAAAGTGAGCATAACTTGATTGTGTTGGTGACTTTTTCATCTTGCTGGCACCAAAATTTTATTGCACTGTAAGTCATGCATCTCTTAGCTGCAGTAGTAATTTGTATTCAGGCAGGTTAGTGTGGTCACATGCCTGATGCTGGCTCCAGATTATTTTCAGCTGCAAAAATGCACAAAGGACAACTAAAAATACCCTCCAAAATATCTAGTAGTTTATGTTGCAGTCAACAGAGTATCCTTGCAAATAGTTGGGGTAATAGCTGTTTTTCCTTGAACTAAAGGTATGAAAAATATGAGGTATCAGGGCTTTTATAGTCTGTGCAGAATGACAAAGTAGAAGGAGGGAGCTTTCAGAGCTTATCACAACAGCAGCATGGTGAGAATATTACCAAAATGGGAGAAAGTGGCTCAACCTCCAACCTGTTGTGTTGATATCAGCTAGGAGGAGTCAGGAAGGAATGTTAAATTGTGGGATAGATTGGGAATCAAAGGCTGGGTGTTTTCTAGATTTTTTAATTTATTTTTTTTTTACTGCCTGCTTTATCCTGGCATCATTGTTTTTATGTATACAAGTTGGCCAGTATTTTTCCCAGTGTGTTTTATCTGGCCATTGTGAACACTGAAAGTGGCAACACTTGACAATGCACTGGCAATTCAGAGCCCAAAGTCCACCAGGTCAGCATTGGTGTATGACCTATTTCATCCCATCAGCTTCTCCAGGGGTTCCATGCAGGTTCTTGCATCTCTGCAACTGTCTTCTGTAGACTGATGGCCCAGGCTGTAAAGGCAACAGTGCTGTCCCGTGTTCCTCACTGGGCAGGTGGGTTGGGCCTGTTGCTGTTTTCAGAGAGCTCCCTCTATAGGGTTCACATTTCTTTTGAAATACTGCTCCCAGTTCTTAATCAAGGCTGCAGAGGTTTTCTGTACAGTGAAAAATTGATCCATGTGTCACGCAAGCAACGTTTTCTTTTTCCATATCCTAGAACTGTATTTGCTTTCTTTCTGACAACAGTATGCCTTACTTAGGCTCTGTTCAGCTTTTAATTTCTGATAACGCCTTTTTTTTTCTTCTCCTCCATGGATGGTTATTTTTCATCCTATTTTTGAACAGGAGATTATTTCTACCCTAGTTTTCTGTTCTACTTCCCCATTCTCTGTACTTGTCTGCACTGAATTATGTCCTATTTCAAAGGCTTTTTCTAGGTTATCAAGAACATTATGAAATATGTTAAGTAAGGGTGTAGATTTTGTAAGACAGATCTCCCTCTGCTTCTTAATGTTGTTGTAAGCGTATGTGCTATGATCTTCTCAGCATCCCTTCTCCCTTCCCCAGCAAAATTTCTATGATTTTATGGTCTTATGGGGTAATCTCTCCTGTGGGCACCTGTAAGGAATGAAAAGCTCTACAGTGCTGGATACTCTGGACAGCTCCCGCAGGCACAGCAGTCTGAGGCTGAGATGTGACTCAGTCATTTCAGAGCTGCTTCTTACTCAACTGTGGTTCATGGGGTGAGTGTGAATGAAAAGATTCACTCATACAAGCAAACAGGACAGGCTGGGCCTTTGGTCCATGACAACTATTTACTGTGGGAAAAATACTCAGTCTCATAATCCAGAAAGTTCAGAGCAGAAATATCTTCTGGGCATGTAGGGTACACATTTAGTGTACCTAAATGAAGATTTTCTTAGAAAATATCTTTGGAGGGCAACAATCTGGAGTTGCCACAACCAAACTGAGGGCAAATCTATGTGGTTTCTACCATCTGTATTTCCCAGCAGCCCTTAGTGTTTGTTTCACGTGTTGCCTCACGCTGAAAGGAGGAGGAATGCAGCTCCTCAGCTCTTTGGTTTATTTTTTTGTGTTGCTTTCTGTGCACTGCTGTTTTTAGAGCAGACTCCATGAAATGCTCAGTTATGCAGCTAAGTGGAAGAGGAGAGTGCTGGACTCTGAAGCATTCAATGGGAATTTACTTATGATTTTTATTTTTTGAAGTATTTTTATATAATGCGAAACCAGTCCCAACTCTGTAATGCATAAAATGTTATTCACTTCAAACAACTTCCCAGTTCATAAATCCTAATCAGGATTAAAATGTTCCTTTACATTTCCATCAGTGGCAAGTCAGTGCCAGTTAAAGCATGGAAGAGCTTCAGATGCCCAGCCACCACAGCTACCAACACAAAGAGCACTGAGATACTGTGTTTGGGTTCTTCCACAGTGCTGCAAAACTCAATGTGTGTTTTCTTGCAGGTAGCTCAGATTGTCAAGCATGAGATGGAAAATGCTGTCAAGCTCTCAGTAAAACTGAATGTTAAAGTGAGAATTGGACCTAGCTGGGGAGACCTGCAGGACCTGGAGCTGTAGATGTGGAACGTGGCTTTCTTGTTTTTGGAAGACACCATGAGCTGCTCAGGGCAAGGCCCAACACACCAGCAGGCAGCAGCAGGCCTCCTGCTTATGTGGTCATCACTGTAAACCATCTTCTGAACTGGGTTGTGGAAGCTGCTATGAATTTACCACGCTGAGCCTTCCAAAGGTCAGGTGTTGCTGAGATGTTTATGGAACTGTGGAAATTTTTAATTGCTAAAAGCACAGTATTTAAGTTAGTTGTTCTTGTAATTTAAAAGAAAGCCTAATGGATTCATTACATATGAAATGAACTAGATTATTTAATTAAAACAAAGATTATTTTGAGGTTTTTATGTGTAATTGTGTACAGGACAAAAAAAAATAAAATATCACCATGTTTGTACTTTACTTACCATTGAATTTCACAGCCATCTGCTAGAAGCATTCTGCAGTGGTTTCTGCAGCTGATGTCCAAGTGCAGAGGTTTCTCATGGAGCAGCCGTGCATTGCTCACATTGAGTGCAACTGGGGGACAGAGTGTCAGAGCTCTTGTAACTAACACAATCTCCAGCCAAAGCCTTCATTTTAAGGCCTTCATTTTATTTTTCTTTATTTTAATGAATTTTAATGAATTGTGTGCCTCCGGTGGCGCAGTGGTATAAGTTGCTGCTTGCAACACCAGCGGCCCGGGGTTCGAATCCCCCCTGTGGCGTAAGTGGCAGAAATGCTGCTCTGCTACACAGAGGGCTCGAATCCCGGGAGTTGGACTCGATGATCTCTAAGGTCCCTTCCAACTCGCACGATACTGTGATACTGTGTGAAAAATGAAGAAAAACATCTCAGCCTGGTGAGCTCAGGTGCTCACCTTGCTGGTGGTTGAGATCGGTTGGGTTACTGGAGTTTCCCTGAGCGGTGGGTGTGAGCTGTGGCTCTGGGTGCAGACACTGGTCTTGCTGGGAAGTCTCATGTTGGTGGCCTGCTGAAAGCTGACTGGGTCTCACCCTGTGCTCAACTTCCATGTCTCTGATTCCAGGCAAGCATGAAGGTTTGCTTGTGCACAGGCTCCTTACAACAGGAGAAGAGCTGGCAGGGAACTGACCTGCCCATGTGTGGTGGCACTGCTCACTGATACCTTCCGTTTAGCTAAGCCTCACATCACCTGGTTTTGTTTCCCTTCCAGATTGTTGTATGTATGGTACAAGTTCAACTGTTTTTGTTATATTTATACAACACCTGACCTTGAATTCATGATTTTCATTGTGTGGCCATTATATGTTAGAAGAAGGGGAGGACCGGGTGCCTTCTGCCATCTTCTTTGTCTCTAATTCCTTTATTACATCTTCTCAACTACAGCTCATCCTTTGTGCAAGCAACCTCTGTCTTCCCATACTTGCCTCCTCTGAGAATTTTTCCAGCCCCTAATTATTTTCCTTTCATTTCTGAACTTTGCCAGATCCTTTGTCAGAATGTCCTTTTGAAACTGGACTGGAGATTCTGTGCAGTTGGCTTTGAGCAGCCTGAGAGCATGTTGGAGCTGTGAACTTCAATAGTGGTGGTTTTGGTGTGGCTGTTATCCCAACGTCAGAAAAAAGCACTGGGCACTAAGGTTTCATGAGAATGGTGAGTTTCAAAAGGTGCTAATGAGGCCCGTGCACAAAAGGTCACATCCTGGGCTTTAATCACACCATCAGAATCGTAAGGCTTGGAAGGGACCTCAAGATATCAAGGCCAACTCTGCTGCTAGAGCATGTACCCTACAGTAGGTCACACAGGTAAGCATTCAGATGGGTCTTGAGTACCTCCATAGAAGGGGACTCCACAACCTCTCTGGGTAGCCTGTGCCAGCGCTCTGTCACCCTTCCTGTAAAGGACCTGCATGTCATGCAGCAGAATAGTCATGGTATGGAGGCAGGCACTAAGCAGCTATGCCCCACTGCCCTTCCCAGCATGGAGCTGACCCACCTGCCTGTTTTGATTTGTGTTTTTCTTCTCATTGCATTGAGATTTTTTTTTGTTTGTTTCCTTTCTGCCCTCTCTGCACAGTGGTTTTTCACATCTGTCACCTGTTAGCTGAGCTCTTTATCCATGGCATTCACTTGATAGGCAGTCGCTTCCTTTCTATTCTGGGCGTATCAAAGCTTTGCTATTACCAGACCTGAACAGCAGTCCCCTGGTGTCAGACCATTTGTGCGCTCTGCCTGTATCGATGCTGGGTTGGATTCATTACTGATTCACACGGCCTGATGAGTTCCTGTTCCTGGGTGTCACGCAGCGACGCACCTGTGCTGGTATTCAGGCCTCGCTGCAGCCTCTGTGCTTTGAGCCGCTCTCTGGCACATGGCAGCATTCCCCTCCTGCAGATTGCCTTTAGGAGTTCAGACGGTGGTTCTCAGCAAGCCCCCCAGATGGGGATGCTAATCAATGAAATGACTGACACTGAACTAAACTTATTCTGATAAACATGCTTGATGACTTCATTATAATTAAGCGGTAATTTGGAGCAAATGGGAAGATAAAAGTGGCCACTGCTCTATGAGGCAGCTGCTGTGTTTGAGTTGTGATAGCAGAGCTGGTTCTGAGCTGCTGCCTGATTGCTGCTATTTACATCCCTTTGTTCTGATTAGACTTTAACCATCAACGAGTCTCATTGATTCCCCTGAGCAAGGGAAACAAAACAAGGCTTGTGGGTAAGTTGAGGCACTGCCGGGAATGGTGCTGAAAATGAAACCTGTTAATTTCGGAAGCTGGTAGGTGAGCCAGGAAGAGGTTGGCTGTGTGCATTATTCACATAATTTTGCCTGTGTTTCCTGCCCTACACCCCCGCAATGGGCTGAGGCCCAGCTGGAAATAGCTTTTCTCTGGCTCAGGAGTGTGTACTCAGAGCACAGGTCCCTCTTTGCCTTCCTGTAGCCAGGATGCAATGCCTCTGTGTGTTTGCTCTTTGTCCTTCTGGCTGTTGGAGTCTCTTTCCTGCCCGCTTTTGTCAGTCAGTACTGCAGTGCGCTCAGTATCATGCTTGGTCTTGTAGCCTAGGGGGAAGATGGAGGGACACACGGATAGGGTAGGAGTCATGTTTGTTTTGGCGCTTTGTCACTTGTCACAAGGAGCTGCTCCTGCCTGCTCCTGCCTTGTGCCATTCTGCAAGGCTGATGCAGCAGCAGGTGGGTGTCTGGCTGTCAACAGGGACAGGATCCAGTGCCAACAAACAGCTGCGGTCACCAGGGCTGCATTGTCTTCACTCAGTGTGACTAGATATGCCCCTAACTCTTACATGGACAGCCCATCATTCCTATGACTTGTTGAGCTGTCTTGTTCTACTTGGCTCACATCCACTTTCCTATCAAAATGGCTCACGTTTCATCCTCCCACTGAACCTTTTTTGGTAGGGGGCAAAACTTCCCAGACTCGATACCAGGAACCACTCCCATCAGTAGCTGATGTGGCTCCTCAGGCCTCATATGCGTACAGCAACCTTGTTTAGCCCTGCTTCATTTGACAAAGCTCTCCTTGGTAGCACTGCCTACTAAAAGAGCGCCGCACTTTCCTGTACAGGGGAGCAGAGAAAGACAGACAGATGACAAAAGCAGGCATAGTGCTCTGAACTGGTTCAGTTCTTTTGCTGTTCTTCCATTCTATTCTCATTTTACTGAGAGTTGTAGAGTTTTTCTTGCTGTTTTGTCCTCTAAATCTGTAGCTGGAATATGGAAGGTGAACTGGAATGGAAGCGTGGTAGCTTTGGCTGGTATTTTTGACCCTCTCCCGGCAGAGAAAGTGAATCACATTGCTGGCAATTAAACAACTGCTAAGAGGTCAGCCTGTATGGGACTGTTCTTGCCCTGTGGTGGAAGCGACACGAAGGGCACTCAGCTGAGAAGTCCATGAGTGGGACTAATACTCCCAGGGATGGCTGCTAGGAGCAACTTGTAAAGCACAGGAGCATTGCCTGGGTTCAGGCTGTGCCTCCATTTTTGCTGTCAGAGGAAGGGATGTGACCATCCTGGTCTCAGCAACAGCTGCTGTGGGATTTTCTGTGTTCCTAAGTGAGCGGTGTAAACTCCATCCAAATGTTCTACATAAGCCCCTCACCTTTTGAACTACTACAAAGAATCTAGGAGTACAAGTGGGAGGGAAAAAAAGGAGAGAGATCTACACCAACTAATGAGCAGGTCTTTATTTTCTTTCCTTCTTTTTCATCTTTTTTTTTCTCCTGAATTGGGAACTCAATTCAGTTTCAGATAAAAAGCTGCTGTAGGTTTCCTATTGTCGAGCTGCTCTGGGAAACCCATGGGACCAGGATGGGGTTAATTCAGCACATGTGGCTCACCCCAGCTCTGCCCTCCTTTCTGTGATGGAAGTGGTGACTGTTAAACCCACACAGACTGTCCATCAAAATGACACCAAATCTAAGCACTGGTTGCTTGCTATCATTTAAAAAAGTACAATGTTTGAGCTGCTGATTTAATCACAGAACAAAACACATGAATGGAAACACAGATTTACGTGCCTATCGCTCACACCGAGATAAAGTGCTGATTTCAAACGGCCACACGTGGCTCCTTAATGAGAGTGTGTTCATACTGAGCCCACGCCAAGGCAAAAAAACCCAACCCATTTCATACTGAAATACTCTGTGCTTGTATTCACCTTGAGGTTATGGAATGTGATGTGCCAGGATACTAAGGGGTGTAACTAAATGAACTCGGGCCTTTTGCTTCTGTTACAATACGCCCAGTTCATAAATGGAGGAGCCCTGAGGTGTAACACAGCTTTGATCTAAGCTGCAGCATCTTCTTCACTTTTTAAACTGATTATACATATTTTTGTATTCCTACCTTCATTATAATACATTCCCGTGTAAAATGGCTTTTCTAAAAGGGTTTTGTATATTGTTTTAGAGGGTTTCTATACATGATAAGTCTATACAACCCGTGTAGCAAACAGAACGTTTCTGTTAAACATTCGCGTTGGAAGCTACAGTGGTAATACAGGGCATGTTTAATGGATGCAAACAGTGGTTTGGAGGGCTGTGGAAAAAAAGTCATTTAGAAAACAGTAATTATGTGAAACAAAACCCAATTCACACTTTTTCCTTCAGCTCGTCTTCACTCGGCGTTTGAAGCTTAAATAAACACTCCACTGAATGGATTTATTTATATTTTTTTGAACATAATGGCCTGCAGGTTTGCCTATTTCGAAAACATACAAATAATATGATTTTATGTATTTTTCTCTGCATATTCAGACTATACGCATCTCTATGAATACAGGTGAAGGCAACTGGTCCAACCCAGACATGTGGGTGCTGCTCAGTCGCAGCTGGGGACGTGGCTGTGAGAGGGCACTCCTGTAAAGAAGACTGGGAGTGAGAAGGGCACTGAGATGAACAAAAGCATTTTACATGGAACAAATATGTCCAGGCATCCTGATCTATTGTAACTGAGGGTTACACTGCTGGAGGTGATACCTCAAGCTGTAGGTTGGTGCTCTGAGTGGAAAGGTGAAAGCACGTGATTTCAACGCAAAGCATCCTTCATTGCAGCACACCACAGGACAGGCCATGCCCTTGGCTCTGAGCGCTGCATCTTCACTGCCATCACCATCAGGTCTGGCCTTCCAAAGATCCCACACTCCCCCTCATCTCACAATAAATAACCAGGCGAGAGCTCGTCCTCCCTCATTGATGTTTTTAAGTGAAGTTTTTTCACATACATGATAAATCTCAATAGAAAGCGTTTAACAGTGTGCACTACCAAACTTATACAACATATACATTACATATATATATTTTATATATAGAATGTTCTATATACAAACATATACAACTTTTTAGATCTCTACAGCCTACAAGAAAATTGATAATTATAGTCACGAGTGGCGAACGTAACAGAAATAGGGATCTGTAACTGTCTGGAAATACTGAAAATACATAAGAGTGGAAAGCAAGATACAGCTGTGACCCAATGGGGAGAACTGGAGAAAAGCTGCTTGGAAATTTCTTATTAAAAACTCTAAGTCTGAGGGATGCTAAATTCTAATTCTTCTGTTGCATCAGATGGAAGTCTATGCCAGGTTTCTCCCCTGCTTTTAAGACAGAGAATGGTGGCTGCCCCAGTAGGCTTGACATTGCACACATGACTTGCTGAAGACACTTTTTTCTCTGGGCATGCTGTGGAGATTAGCAGTTAAAGAAGGTCATCGTTCAGTTTTTACACTAGTTCCTCCAACAAGCGAGCAGGGTCCTGCTCCAGCCTGGAGGGACTGCTGACATCAAAGCCAAAGGGAGCTTTGCACTGTGAGCACCCACACGAGGCGCAGCGTACAGAAAGCTCACGCAGCACTGCTTGCTGTCATGTCATGTCAGTGTACCACGATGTGCCAGCATTCACCGGGCTCATTTCTTGAAGGCCAATTACAACAATTAATAGCGGAAACTATTAATTAGTATATAAATATTTAATACATTCCACTACTAGGTATAGTGGAAAACATGCATGTACAGGTGCCACACTTGAACTGGCAAAGGCCTTTTCATTTGCACCACCTTAGAGCATAAGTAAGTGTAGGGATGGGTACAGAACCATCACCGGTTGGTATTTTGATATTGATGCAGACTCCTCAACTTCTCTGTAAGAGCAGAGAAAGGAAAAAGAATTCAGTTTATAAGGCTGGATGGAGAGGTCTGCATGATCTGCACAAAAAGGTTTTGTTGCCCACAGACTAAGTAGTGGCTTTTGGGCATAGGCTAGTGCACAAGTAGAGTGAACGTGCACTGAAACAGAAGAGAGAATGACTGTGGTAGTGTAGCCATTGTTCCTCACTCCAGATACCTGGTTACAGTGATACTTCTCATATGGAAGCATCCGGCTCTGTAATGGAATCACTAGAAGGATCTCCCCAGCCCAGTTCATACTGGCATCAGAGCAGGGAGTTTGCTCTTTCCTCAAACACTTAATGCATGGATGTCCTGTGGGTCACACACAGTTTCAGTTCCATAGCTCTCAGCAGAACTGCAGGCACCGACCCTTTTCCAACAAAGTTTCTACTGTTCTCACAATTACAGTCCAGTTCTTCCTGTGACAGAGAAGAACCCATCTGGTCTCCTTCCCAGAGGAGCCAGACCAGGAAGGGTTCCTCTTTTGATTTTGCCCCCAGATAAACATAAAGTGCTGTAAAGCATACAACTCTCAGACTAAGGTATGAACTTAAAACTTACTTAACATCTCAGATCTATTCCATCCCTTTAACTTGCATAGCTGGGCTGACAGTGAAGCCACATTCCCAGCCAGTACCATTTTCTGTTTTATTTTAAGAAAGCAAAAGATAGAGGAAAGGCATCCTTGAGAGAGAGAATCTGAACACAGGTAGGGTAGAAATCCAGTGAAGTTAAGCTCTAGTTATGGCGGCAATGCCGTCTGTTTGCATCAGTGTCAGGCAGGACTCCCTGAAGGAATATCCTCCATTTCTCCCATATAGAAAATTAAAAATTTTCCACCTGCTGCTTTTCTACCTTTTCCTCTCTTTCTAATTTGGGTACGTGAAAACAAGTCTTCTGAGCCTTGGTTCCAAAGCAATCTTGGAACAATTTCTTAACAGTTGACCCGTGTGGCACTGTACTGTACCTATAAACTCAGAATTCATCTGTATAAATAAGTGATGGGTTCTACTTACTGCTCCCTTCCATCTCTACAGGCTGGAGATTGTGATGCAGAGTCCACTACAAAAACCAAAGAAGCCACTCAGAAAGAGAAGCAAATTCCTTCTTGCGGTGTGAGCAGAGAATGAATTGCCACACACCAGTGGTGTCATTTTCTCTATGTGCCAAGTCAGTGCCATACTGTAACAACTGTTTGTCACGCTCTTCCCTTGGCCCATCTTGCTGCTCTGAGCTCTCTCCACCACCTTTATGGGGTTACTGTGCAGTCTCCTTGGCATAACTTCCACCAACCACTTAAGAAAAAACCCAGTTTGGCAAGCTGCTGAGCAGCTTTCGTGAGTAAAAATGGATGGGACTCTCCCATTTTGCTTTCCCATTTTGCCCCCTCTGACTTCAAGAAGTGATTATTTTCTATTTGTTTTCTATTCCTGCAACAGAGAAGTAAGGCAACCAAGTGACAGTGAAACCACAGGGATGAAAAATGCCACAGTCGCCTTCAGGAACAACCGAGATAAATCTAGGGCACATTTTTTAAGTACAGATAAGGGCAACATGTCATGTACTCCGAATTGCAAAATAAATCATCTGCTCTCATGTTTTAATGACATTTCAGATAGTGCCTGTTTGGCCCCTTGAAGAATCTGTAAATTTTGGACACAGGCTTTTGAAATCATTTATTCTTCCGGGAGGAGTTAAACAGCACTGATTTCAAGCAAGGTTTCTCAAGGGAAATGAGTAGCAGATAAGAAAACGCAGCTCAACTCATTTGTATGTTGAGAACAGTAGCAAACATGCTTGAAATGTACTGGCTTTTTGTAGTCTCATTTTTAAAAAATAAAGATTTTTGCCATTTAATTATTGGTTTTTTTACTCAATATAAATGAATCCCATTTTTTTTTTGGTCACAACATGCTTTTTTTTTTTTTTTTTCTTTTTCATTTTTTTTCTTTTTTAAGATGTCAGTTAACCATGCAATGTTTCCTAAGTGCATTAACATTTGAGTTTGTACAGAATATTTGTAACCAGACGCACTCCCCACAGTTCCATACCTACAGCTTCTGAAAAGCCACATGCCACAGTGATGGTTGAGTTCCATTTGAGAAAGACTGGCTACAGCACAAGCCAGGTGCTGCCGTAAGGCCCACGTGACTCTAATTTCCAACTCGTGTTTCTTCCACTGCGATGAATCCAATATAGTAAGAGGAAAACATCTCCTAGGAGCAAAAATTGTTTCTGGTCAATGACTGATAGGTTTGGGAACGAATGTTGCTTCCCTCAGCAGTGTTCTGAACAAAGCCACAAGCAGATTCCTTAAGAGTTTAAAACTGGTACCATTTCTTGTCCTTGTATTTCAGCATCACCTACAGAAATGGGAGGAAAAAACAGGTGTCACAAACTTCAGAAGTAGTGAAATACTACTTGCCCCACACATATAAAAGCTAATAAGAATACAAAAGTCTTGCCCAGAGATGTAATGCACATTAAACCAGCTGTACAGTTAACATGCATGTGGGAGGAATATTCTTTAATCTCATTTTATCATAAAAATAATTAAAAAATCACATTGATTGATTCCCAGCTTAGGGCTGGAAGAGCTTTCTATTTCTGACTCTAAGCACAGAAGCTGTCTGTCCCACCCAGCCCTATTCTTTACACCTGTATCACAGCTCTACCAGAGGTTTCCTTCTCATCTTCCTAGCATTCTGTAAACGCTCCTACGTACACAACCACCTACCTGTATTCTGCCCTACTGCACAGATATGCTGGACCGAGTGGCTTAAAAAGAAAGACCGGTCAGAATGGATTAGTGAAAAAGGTCTGAGAAGTAACTTGTTGTAAATTATGGAAACATGAGAAAAAGAGTCATGCAATGGAAGTCTCTTTGGAGATCTTCCACCGTGTGGAGGAGGGGGAAGGAAAAATGGCATGTAAGTTACTGTGAGCACACCTCAAACAACATGACTGTGTGAATGGGGAGAACAGCACTTGACTTTCCTGAAGGGAAGCAAAGGCTCAGCTGCAGGGTCAGCGATCTTTAGTTCTGAGTGTATGATGCCAGGGCTCTTACCTCATGTGCATGTTTGGAAAATGCCTCTGCACTCGCCATCATGCTCGCGGTCCTTTCATCCAGCTCACCCAGCTTCTGTCCCCTCTCATCGAGGGCAATGCGAGCACGAGTCAAGTCCCCAATGACTCCTCCTGCAGCTCCTCTCACGCCTTCAATTCCACCTGATCCAGGGATGTGCTGGGCAAGACTGCGAGATGCTTTTCCTGCTGTGGCCTCGCCAACTACAAAGGAGAAATACAGAGGGGAGTGAGACGCTGTGGTCCTCAATTCCACCGCACTGCAGATGGCACGCGTGGAGGATTTTGCTCTCTGTACTTTCACATCTGCAATGCAGCCATACCCCCAGCCCTTTTAATGGTTGAAGGAAGCTGCTGCCATGAAGGAATCACAGATTTCTTCATGCTGTCCTCTGTTTTTTTGTTGTTTTTTTGTTTGTTTGTTTGTTTTTGTCATTAAAATAAATCATCTTTGTGTCCCAGATGACAAGGGCAAGCAATTGCATGTACTAATTCATGGAAGAAAAAGAAAAACCACTTACAAAGCTCCTCTCTGTCGAAAGCTTGTCCACTTCCTCCAAAAAGCCCTTTAAGAAAGCCTCTGTTTTGGGCTTCTGGTGTTTCCACAGGAGTAAACAAGTCCCCAAGCATGTCCTAGCAAAGTCAGACAAAAATGACATGAAATACTACTGAGATGGAAGCAGGTACGGGAGTGGGGGGAGGCATGAGCTTAAGGAGCCAAATGCACTGGATCTAGTCAAGTCATTTTAAAAGAGTCTGTTGTACGAAGAACAAAATAGATACTTACCAGTTGTGTTTTATGACAGGTGAATATTGGGGCTAACTAGATTTGCTAATGCTTTTTAAAGGACTTCGGTTTTCCCTGCCTGGTCTTGTGCTTTAAGATGAAGGTTATCAGGACAGACACTCTGTTCTCCCTTTATACCACACTTGATTTCAGTCCTTGTTAGCAGTTCAGAGTTGTTGTTCTTAAATAAAAACCCACTGCCCTCCACAACCCACCCCACTCCAGTTCACTGTTACTGTGTGTTTTGGCAGCACCATCAGGCAGTGCCTGAAAGTACTGCTGTGGAAAGTGAAATTTCAGAGCAGGTGAAGTGAATTAGCGCCAAACAAATCTCAGGCTCAGCTTTATTTGCAGCAGTACAAGGAAAAGCTGAATCTCCAGAACTAAACTGATACAGAAAGCATGCAGTCCAATTAGCATTTAAAACCAGCGAGGCTGTGCAATGAGAACAGTTGCTGCCCTGCTGCTGCTCAGCTCTGTTTGCTCATCCGAGCCTGAGCAGGCACATCCAGCTGCTGTGCTGCTTAAAGCACTTGGCTCCTGGGAAGCTGAGTGCCAATGACAAAGCTGTGACTCACACTTACTGCTCCCCTGCACCGTCACCTGATGCAGGGAGAAAAATGACTGCAGCCTTTTGACAAGCCTGAAAGGCCTCTCTCATACAGCTTGCCTTGTTTTCCTGGGCAGCAGGTGATACCTGGTCATCTGCTTTTTGTACTGGGATAATGGTTGTGCAAGCCCTTCATGTCCTCCTATGGATAAAGCCAGGGTAGAAGTGGCCATAGTTCAGCAGAACAGAGAAGCAAGGGCTGTTTCCATTTTGCTGTAGCACGATGCTGTTAAGGTTACTAACAATCTACCTTATAACGGCTTCTTGCTTATAAATCCACCTTCCCAGATGCACTGAGCAAACCTTCTGATAATTTTAAAATTGGTTCCCTGCAAAATGATCTATTTTCCAATGTGCAAGAGCTTGTATGCAATGCTCGCTCCTCCCAGCACTCCTTCAGACCTGAGACAGACGCTGCTGTGATGTGATTCAAGCAGCTCAGCACACGTTATTCCCTAGGGGACAATAAGTGCTGGCAGGACTATTTCTTCTGCATTTCTCTCCTAGCTCGGTGCCAATTATATAACTTAGAACTTGTTCACCTTCTTATTTTTCATATTATTCTTTGTGTTTCTCCCCGTAACCTCTCTGAATTCCTCCTCTTCAGTAAATGACATTTTAATTTGCATTTTCATTATAAAAAGGCAAACCTAACGCTGTCAGGAGCTTTGCTCAAAATAAATTATTTTAATTAGACCATTTCTGTAGCTACTGCGTTTTAATGTACAGTGGGAGATGCTTTCCTCGCGGGGAAGAAGAGGAGTACCGATTAGTGGAGTGAAAATGATGGTAAATAATTAAAAATACATTAAAACAGAGCGTGTTTTTTGATACTACCAGCACCTGTATGCCTCATGTTCCCACCCATCTATTGGAAGCTGTAGGGATTAAAGATGTTTTTAAAGAGTTAAGAGCTGAAAAATAAATGACGGGAAGGAACACATATTATCATGGAGGCAGTTTCTATGCATTGGACTCATGCTGGTATCTACTGAATGTGTAACTTCCCCTTCTTTCCCCTCAGTCACTCTTAACAGTTGGTCTCTTGTATGGGCAGGCTTTGAGAGAAGCAGGCTGTGAAGAGGAGTCCTGTTTGGGCATAAATCTGGCTCCACACAGAGCCAACAGAGACTGTAATTAGGTGAGGGTGGGCTGCAGACATGGGCCAGTCATCGGGGCACAGGAGCATGGTGACAGCAGCACAAAAAAGACCAAAAGAGCAGCTGACCTCTCTCTGCTCTGCTTTAACAGAAAGGCAAATATAAAGGAAGATGTCACTTAAAATGCTAGAAATTAACTAAAATATTCTTTTTTTTTTTTTTTTTTTTTTTTTCACCGACATGCAGGCCCTTCCATTGAACAACAAATTTCCATCTCTGGCAATGCCACAGTTCTTACTTTTGACTAGAAATCATAGCCTGGCAAAACACTACTTTAAGAAATCTAGCAGCAAAGGTGGCAATTCACACTTGCACAGCTCGCTGCTCAGGCCTCCAGCCCCCCCAAAGACAGCGTGAAGTAAAGATGTGATTCCTACCTGAAGGTTATCGCACATCTCCTGGCTGTACGTGAGGCGCTGGATCTCAGTGGGAGAGCTGAGGTACAAAGCCTGCCCTTCATTACTGAAACAAAAGGTCCGCGCTATCCTCATATCCGTCACAGGCAGATAGTTGATGTCCAGCAGTGGGCGAAGGCTGGGCAAGCTGAAGAGAAGCAGAGACTTGGGTTAGTCACAAATTGCCATGGGAGGTAAATCTGTTCCATGGCTGCGTTTTAAACTGATGCGTAACTTTGTGTTTTTCATAACTGGAGGAGCTGAAGAGCATCTCTAAGCTGAAAAAATCTACCATCCACACAGTGCTTTCCTTTCTACTTTGCTTTCCTGCAGGGAGGAGTTTCAGCTGCCTTGCCTTAATGCTCAGCTCCTGCCACGTGGGACATGCCTGCAACACAGCATAGTTTGTGCCACGTGGCTGGGCAGTGTGCAGGTTGAGGCCTCCCTCTAAGTCCCTGCTGGGCATGTGGCAGAGCCCAAAGGCTACAGCAACCCCCCTGCTGTCCTCCAGCTTCTCCTTCTTCAGCTCACTGACTGTACTGCAGGGTGGCACTTGCTCAGATTTAAATGGCATGGCCAGGGAAGGGCTGATGGGGAGACACAGGGGCATAACTGCAGTGATGCTGTGCAGTCAGCTCAGTGGAGCAATAGCAAGGAAGAAAAATAAGGTGCCCCAAGTGCACAAGTCCAAAATGGGACCACACTCTTTA
The DNA here is from genome assembly GCF_039878825.1 of Excalfactoria chinensis. Lineage (NCBI taxonomy): Eukaryota > Metazoa > Chordata > Aves > Galliformes > Phasianidae > Excalfactoria > Excalfactoria chinensis. The sequence continues at coordinate 75,396,805 of NC_092825.1, forward strand.
CACTGGATAAAAAGTACCATTTCTATGTCTGAGTTATTCTTTATGCTCTATGCATGATTTACAGTAACTGAGAAAAATTATATACTTTACTCCAGTTATAAGTCATCAACCATTAGCTGTCATCTCGGGGGAGCTGCTATGAAATAGAGGAGCTCGTTTTGCTGTTCCACCACCTTAACCCCCATGCGGAGGCAAGCCAAGGAACAGGTATGGCTGCGGGCAAGGCAATGCTCCCAGAGGAGCAATTACTTGTATATAAAACATGCACTAAATACATCTATCAGGGAGCTAATGCAGAGCATCAACTACGTAGGCACACTGCAGCAAGTGCAAGTGGAACGCGATGGCACCGTGCCACCTCTTTGCTTAGTTTTGCCATGAGATTAGTTAGATAAGTACCTCAGTGTCATGATGTGCCCATTGGCACAAAAGCACGCCAGACAGACGCTGTTACAGAGGGTGACCACATCTGCTTGCAATAAAAAGGACGTTTCGGTGATGTTGTGGACATAAAGACAAGTTTGGGAAGGCAATGAGAAGACTTTGGCTTGTTTTTCTGAACAAATGACTGCAAATTGATGATCACCCATATCCTGGGAGGAGGAAGGGGAATGCATGACAAGTTTTCTTTTCCTTGTTTTTTCACCATCGTCAGCACTGTGTGGGTCCCTCCATACTTCATACGGCGGATGTATCAATGTCCCTGTGCAGTCCAAGCATGCGAAGGTCAGCACGGCTCCTTTCAGTGTCAGAACTGTGCCTGCAAAATACAATCTTCTCTCACTGGCATTGGCACCACAATTTAACTGGTTGTCAGCACAGTGGATGCACAGCACAGGTGACACCCAACTTCTGCTTTTGTAAAGACAGAAAATGCATTTATCTAGGCAGGGTGACAAGTCTTCCTTGCTCAGTTCTTCCTGACCACACACTAAAGTGAACACATAGGCTGTGACTACTGAAAGGCCTCAGGCAGCCCATGTCAAATAACCTATATAGCACATGATACTGAATACCACAGGGATAGGCTGCTTTTGTTTTGTTTAGTTTTCTTTTCTTTTTAATTTATCTCTACCAGTAGGATTATTTACTCCCCAGTCAGTAAAATTGCTACCCTTATTCCGGTACATCCAGTCTAAACAAAAAAGAGTGGGGGCTTACCACTACTCCTGTGTCACCCTGTTTTCTGACATTATTTTACTCACTACACAATAAGCACATCCTGCCTTAGTCCTGACCTCTCTTGGCCCTCTGTCCTCTCTGCTCTGCCATCTGTCACTCACTCAGCCAAAGATCTCTCCTGGTACATCAACCTGCCAACGTTTGTGTTTTCTTTCCTGAGCTCCCTTCTGCTTCTCTGCAGCCTTCTGACAGGAAAGACAGCCAAACTGTTCACAGCATCCCAGATAGGACAGCATCAGAGCAGCATACAGGACTGCAGTTTCCCAATATGAAGGATCCCTGCTAGTTTCCCTGTCCTCACAAGAAATAAATGTGACTTTGCTCAAGGTGTAGGGCAAACTTCAAGATTACCACAACTGAAGTGCCTCAGTTCGTGAAGTTGTGGGTTTATTACATACATCTCTTTTTACCCATGTACCCTTAATCATAGAATCACAGAACGGTTTGTGTTGGAAGGGCCCTTTAAGATCACCTAGCTTCAACCCCCTGCTATAGGCAGGAACTCTTCCATCTAGACCAGGTTGCTTGAAGCCCGATCCAGCCTGGCCTTGAATGCCTCCAGGGAGGGGCATCCACAACCTCACTGGGCAACCTGTTCCAGTGTCTCACCACCTCCACAGTAAAGAATTTCTTCCTAATATCTATGTAGTGAATGACTACTACTACTTAATACATTTCTTGAGAGTTTTATGGCAAAAAGGCCACATAAAACCATACAGCTTTTCTCCCATTCTCCCAAGATGGATAATAAACACAAACAAGGCTGCACTCTTACCACTTGGTGACACCATGACCGGCTCTGACTGCCGTAAGTCGTCACTGGCAGGCAGGTTAAGAGAGAGGATTAAGACCATACCAAGGCCTGTTCCAACCCAAAGGCATGGGGAGACAGCGGAGTCGTTCTTTCGGGCAAAGGACTCCATGAAGTACAAGGCTGTGATTGACTCCTTGGAGTCCCTGTCAATACTCGACACGCTGGAGCTTCGGGAACGACTGAAGGAGTTTTCCCGGTTTTCTGTATAAATAAATACAATTGAACAGGCATAAGCTGGTAAGCTGTGAGCAGGTAGAGGCCTGCAACAAATACAAACTCCCTGCAGGGCACTGAAAACTCAGCATTTTCACAATCTAGGAAAACACTGTGATACCAGCACCATACCAGCTTCCTGCCAGAGTACAAATAAGCATGGAAAATGCTGTCAGACCTCATCGGTTAGATCTGCATTAGAAATAGCTGCTTATTATGAAGATTAGCATAGACTAATTAGAGTTTACAACAGCCTTAGCTCAAAGGACTTGTTCTAAATAGCATGAAATAACTTTAGACCCATCTGCTACCAATGTGTTTAATATTAATCCATGTATCTCATTGCTGTAGGACACAAAGGGAAAAGCCATTTCCAACTTTAGAACACATGTTCCTTGCTCCGTTCCTTTTCCCACAACTAAGAAGCAAGAGTGCTAAGTTCACAGCTGCTGTATATTGTCAAAGTCTCTGAGGAAAAGACACACATCTCTAAACTATCCCGGCAGCCAAGATGTCTCAGGGCACACCTCAGCTCAAGCTTCCCAGGCACTGAGATGGGAAACCTACTCTGTGCCCTCAATGACAACTGTATGGTGAGCTGGCACCAATGGGTTCATCCTTATGCCTAAACTTTAGCAGACAACAGTGAGAGCAAGGTGGAGACAGAGCCACACTGATGGAGAACCTGAGCTCCTCAGGGGGAAGTGGCAGTGAACACAGTCTGACTGCCATAGGGCTGAGGGATCCTTGATTTGCTTTGCCTTGCACCAAGAAGGAAGGCCAAAACTGTGCAAGGGATCTGCTGGTGGTAGCCGTGGCAACACGTTGGAGGCTATGAAGCATAGTGAGGCTAAAAGATTCCTGAAGACTAAGGGAGCCAGAGGGAAGAAGAGAGCAGGGCTGGCCACCAGCATAGTTTTGCAAAGCAATTATTGTCAGAGCTGCTGTCTGCCAACATGAAGTCAAAGTCAGGTCTTGATCACCAGAAACCTCACGTTCTCTCGTGCAACACAAACATCAGAGGAATAGCAGGTTATGGAGGTGGGGAATATTTGAAGGGATCAGACTGGAAATAAAAGGCTCACTTCTGAACCTATCATGATGGAGTAGATTTGTGTTTGGCACTGAATTCTCACATCTCAGCATAGAGAGCTGTATCTTTAGAGCCTGCAGAAATAAAGAAGAGGAATAGCGTCTACCTTGGTTAAGAATAAAATTAGAAAAGGGCTTTCTCAAGCACTCCAGTTTAAAACTGGGCTAAGCCACATATTGTTTCTTGCCCTCCACCAGAAGCAGCCATTTGGCAGTGAATCTTCCTCAGACCACATGCTGCATTAGATTACCTACCCAGATCACTGCATGTGAACTGTGGAAATTATCCTCTTCACAGCAGCTACCTGGGAAATACTGGAGAGAACCACAGCAAAGCATTACTGGAGCAACAGCAGGCATTGCTATATATGCTACCATACATGCCTGTGTTGGCACATGGGGCTGGGGGCTTAACATGCCGCTCAGACATACTTGCTACAGCTGCCAAGGAGGCATCTGCCTGCTTTTCAAACAGGAGCTTCAGAGGAGATAATTCCCTGGCACCTCAGGCCCACTCTAATGAAAGAGAAACTTGTGTCTATTTGCATTTCCAAGCACTGCTTTCTCCTCACCCTATTTCACCTTCTTTATGTAGGCACTGTTGTGATTCTAGTTCTAGCTCAGCACTGCTAAATATATCTGCAGAAACCTGGGAATTTTTATTCAGGTGAAAAGCTTCTAATACCTCAAGAATCAGAGTCTCCCATAACCCCAAGCACTTTGTACTTCTGCAGTGGATTGGTTGGCCCAACTTCTTCCTAAGGACAGTAGCTGATGAGCAGAGAAGGGCTTCAAACACACACACACACACACACACACTGTGGTGCTCAAACTAGGAAAGATACTAAAAGGACAAACACGTATCTGCTTAGTTAGCAAAGGCTACATACATGGACCTTAAAATATATTGTGTGCCATTCACATATGTCATAAAGCTTTCTCTCTCTCTAAATTAACAAGAAATGTTCTTCTCTCCTGTACAGTACAGTTAACTAAGACATCACAGCAGAACTGACATTAACAGATATAGTCTTTGGGACACTTTTGGGAACATACTGTGCAAGATTCTATTAAGTATGCTACTCAAAATGAAACACAAAAGATCAGCGTGACACTTGTCAAAGTTTGATGTCACTAAACATATCCAAACAGCAAAACAAAACCCATAGAAGGCTGCAATCACCATGGGACTTTAATAGCTAGCTCTAAAAGAAGGCAGAAATCTCTTTTCTTCTAGATTTCAGTATAAAACTTAGTTCAGTACAGTTCCCCAGACACTTCCCTTCTCAAAGAGATCATAAATCAAATTCTCTATTTCGAAACCACTTCATTATATCCTAGAGAAGCACAGAGACATGCTCTTTGGGAAACAAAAAAGGTACCTAGCTTAGCTTCTACATTTAAAATGATGTCCTATCTGCTAAAAGTTGTTATGCACAAACACTGCCATTCAGCGGTAATCTGTAATACAGATTATGAGTTTCAAATGTGACACAGTTACGGGTTTTCTCATATATTTTCCTTCTGTTCCATGGCAATACAGGTGTAGTAACAGTGACAGCTACATCTCTCTGCTTATATCACTTTGAATATTCCCTTTAACCTGGATCAAAGTTTATTTGGTCTCTCTGCTTCAGTGAGAAGACAGCCATTCATATGTGAAAGGCAAATAATCTGCTCCACAGATCTCTTTCCCTTATTATTCTCTCCAGAATATTCTGCTATATTATACTTTCCCATAAATGTGCTTCTGCCTCTTAGCTACCTCCTGCTTTGAGGGAGTCAGCATTCTCTTTTCTTTGAGACACATTTATCCAACTCCAGCGATCCCTCTGTTACCACTCAGCTGTCTCTCTTTTAGGCTACTGTGCCATTTTTCCTCCTCTACCCTTTGTAGATCTGGATTTATTGACTTATTTTTCTTTCCAAAGAGGTCTCCAGGCTGTTCTTGCAACTGGGAGCATAGGAGATGAGAGCCAAGTAATGACTGTCATCAGGGTGATGCTGCTATCTAGGTTGGTAGACCATAGCCTAAACAGCTCTGAGTGAAAGCATCATTATCTGCGATGAGGAAATTTCAAACAGCTGCATACTGCGGGTTAGGACCATAATATAGAAATAATACTACAAAAGTAGTCCTGCTTTCCTCAAAATGGCTTCATTCAACCCTGTTGTATGCACGGTATGGATTAGCAAGATGTGGATGGATGCTCAGGAACCAATCTCCTTCGTAACACTGAATCAATCGTTAAATTCCAGCTAGCAACAGTGTACAAACATAATGCTCCTGATTTAACAACAATTGCGAAACGTCCAATTTGCTACCCACCTCACGGACAGAAACACAGCAGGACACTTTAACTGACATGGTAGGATAAAAATGAAGCCAGCGTTTTTGGGTCTTACCTTTGTTCATCCATGTGTGAGCAGTATAGTGACGCTCGTCATGTGAGAATGAACTGATTCCATGTAATTGCTGAAGCACTGCCCGTCTGGAAATGTAACCTACTGCCACAAAATCGTGTGCATTGCAAAAGGACAAGAACAATTGAGCCAATCGTCATCATGACATTCCTATGAAAGCAGCCCTGAGCAGTGACTGACCTAGCTCCTTCCTTGCGTGACAGAGTGGTCCTGCTGCAGTGCACTGGTGTCTGGCAGAATGGAATTGAGGGCCTAGGGGGTTTCAGGGAACTTAAAAGACCATCTGAGTAAATGATTCCATATGTTTCAACTTTTTTGCCTTTTGTTTAGTGGAAATAGCACCAGAATTTCTGTAATTTCCCATGGAATTAAAAGAAAAAAGAAAGGGGTCACTAACATCACTTATGCCACTGATGTGTGCTCTTCAGGGGAACATTCTAACTGCTTTATTCTCAGCTGCAGCCAAAGCTCTGTAAGGGGAACACATCCTCCCATATCAGCATATCCTAGAAATTGTCTTCATGGCTATTTTAAATTAATGAGGTAAGGGCGAACACAGAAACACAAAGTCCATTTCGTTTTGGAGTTAGGAATCATAAAAACAGAAGTATCCCTTGTTGTGAGGAGTGAAAGAAAACTACCAGTGACAAAGATCAATACTGTCACTGTAAATGCTTACATTCATTACTGAAGAGTTTTGCATTCAATGAGCTGTCAGAGTCTTGGATTTCACTTATAGGTTTTCTCCTGATGCAAATAACACTCTCAGTAACTGATCTGCTTGTAGAACACATACAAAAATCAACCTTCTTTTTATATACGGAAATCGATAGATTCTGGAAACAAATTTAATTGGCTTAAATTCTCCTCACTTGGAGATCTCAAAAAGTTTACGTTTCAAATAGCAGATTTAACAGAAGGTAATGAAGATATTAAACCATTTGACAGTTTAAGGATGACTACCTTCATGGCTTTAGAGAAATGTCACTTTTTAAATTACTGAGTCAGGAAAGCATGCAAAGCCCTGGATGTCAGTGTAAACATACAGTAATTACATTTCAAACGTGAATTTGCACATGGTAACATCATACAGACAGAGACCGAGCCATATTACAGACAGCAATGCTTCAGCAACACGGAGGAGAAAGGGGCAGGCGGTAACACTGTGGGGCTTTCACACGCTGAAGAACACTGCACAGTTACTTGGCTAACAACATCTTCAAACACATTTTAATAGCATCACTCTGAAGCCACATTCCACATTAAAGCGATTCACTAAAAAGCAGCAGAAGTTATCTTAGGCACAAACAATGCAACAGTCTAGACTCTTACTGTGAATTGTTTTCTGCTCAATCAGTTCAAACAAGCTGCCCTAAAACCATGTCAAAAAGCATGTGAGTATATTGCTTGCAGAGTACTCAGACCAGGGTGAATGCCTCTGCTTACACAAAGCTCGCACCTGAGGGATGCTTCACTGCACCCTCTCACTGTTGAAGAAGTTCTGAAATATAGTACTATCCTGAAGTTTCTACAGTATCGTAGTATCATATGTATCATATGTATCATAGTATCATATGTATCATAGTATCATAGTATCATGCGAGTTGGAAGGGACCTTAGAGATCATCGAGTCCAACTCCCGGGATTCGAGCCCTCTGTGTAGCAGAGTGGCACTTCTGCCACTTGTGCCACAGGGGGGATTCGAACCCTGGGCCTCTGGTGTTGCAAGCAGCAATTCTACCACTGCGCCACCGGAGGCACACAGTAATAACAGTGCAGCTTGAGTGTGTGGCTTCACAGAATTATACTGACACAGGACCGATGTAAATAATAGCAAATAAAGGACTGAAAGTGAAAACAGATTCAAGTCACCAGACTTGGAACTTGACTTTGATACTTCCAGAACAGTTCAGGCTTAGGTTTTAGTTCTGCACATTTTAAAAACCTGGGGGGAGCTGGGAGAGCAAAACTGTTTTCCAAACTGAAGATGAAGGAGAAGTAAGCATTGTGATGGAAAGACAGAAATGCTGGAGATCTCTACAGTAAATCATGTCTACCAAGATTTCATATTTGATTACATGAATTACCTCTCTTTACTTACACAAGCAGACAGTCTTCCTATTTGGAACACTAACAGCTCAATTTGAATTTAGATTATAAGTTTGACTATATCTTTCAATCAAAGAAATCACAATTCCCTATAAATTAACACCCAGTCTGAAATATCCTTTCTGCTGAAGCATCTCTTGATAACATTGATGGTCTGGGAAGAAAGAATATGTTCTACAGCTTTCATACATGGAAGCACCCAAGAACCAGAAGACAAAAAGTGCAATAGAAAAAATACATTATGTTCATTCAATAAAGGAGTCAAAATAGTTGTAATGAAGCAAGCTTTTTTTGTCTTCCAATAGATTCCCTGTTTGTGCAACTGAACTGTAGTTAGAAAATCTCTGTTTATGAAAAAACATTGGAATAGCTATTATAATGTAAGAATGTAAGAAGTCTAGAATATTTGTATGAATGTTCTTCCCCTGTTCTCCATGTGCAACAGCCCCACACCTACTCCACTAGGTCAGAGAAGTACCAGGAACCACCTAAAGGATGTGTTTCACTTCCTGTGTGTTTCACTGTTTCAAAAGCTAGGTCAGATATAGAAATGGTAAGGTTGAGCATTTAGTGCAAAACCCGTTCTCCAAATTCAACATGATCTCAGTACAACACAAGATCAGCTTAAATTGGAATCAAATAATCACCTAAATTAAATTGACTGGACATTCAGTGAGTGTAAGAAAAACACAGCCTTCTTACACTTGGTAGTTTTAAAAACAAGGAAAATTTGTGGATTCCTATAAGAAAACTAGCAGACCCTAGCAGAACCCCACAGAAAACGTACTCCCAGGAAGGATGACAAACAAACATGAACTCAGTCTAGTCCAGCAGAGTTGAAATGTGGGCAACAGCCTCACATCTGCATGCATGCACTCACTCTTTCTTCCCAGGCCTTTCCTGGTCATGAGACGTGCTTTCATCAGGCAGCTCAGTTTCTAGACAGCCATTCCTCACTGCTTTGTCCAGGGACATAGGGAAGGCTCACTGTGACCAGGATTTAAACACCACTGAAACTCCTGAGGTTAGATCTGAAGATTAAGATGACAGCCCCAGTGGCTTTCTGCAGCCTAGTGATTGTAGTGCTTGGCAAAAAGCTAGAGCAACAAATCAGCCTGAGAGAACTGGCTGCATCCATGCCTTCTGCACCTGTGACCACTAGGTATCATGAGCATTCTTAATATCTCCCCTGGAAGACAAGCCACCTTTAGGCATGAAGCAAAGCTTTAATTTGGTCTAACAGTTACCAGTGCTCAGCTAAAAAGATGAGGCTTCTGTCCCTTCTAGTCCAACTTTTTATTTGTTGTGGGCCCAGTAAAAAATACAAATGTATCACAGGAAGCTACACTTAAACACCACTAATAGTGTCTAGAAACTAGGCTACCTCATGCCCTAATGACCCACTTCTTATGCATGTACTTGGAAGTTCTAATGTAGACTCTTGGCCAAGTGGCACGCCCCATTCATTTAGTTAGGATATCCAGTCTCAGAAGAACAATCTCTCAGACTGAATCCTGAAGGGGTGATTTTCACTAGGCGGGCTGAATTGTTCAATTACTTCCATGTTCAGTCGTCACTGTTTTTGATGTTTTGGCACCACAGGCAGACTGGATTTTGCCCCTTGCTCACCCTTAAAATCTTCCTATATCTGCTTTTCAGGAGGAAGCAAGGAAAGAGAGGATTTTTACTTTATCTACAATAGAAAGCAAGCACGCACACCGATCTCCACCATAAATGAAAATGAATGTAAGAGACTATGGACAGCACACTTCTGGAAACAGTTTTTGAGCAAAACGTTCTGTAGCAAAGAACAGACTTTATGGATTTTGAACAGGTCCCACATGCAACTTTCTTATCTGCTTCTCTGCACAGACAATAAATAGGATAGTGACAAACTCAGCAGCTAGTGGAGACTGTGACTCCCAGAGTGCCCCTAAGCCACTTTCTACTATATGATTAGCATTGCTACTAGGTACAGATACGCAAAGTAACTTCAAACGCTAACAGAATTAAAATGACTCACAAGCAGAACAAGCTCCATAATTCCCTCACTGATAAAGAAAAAAATCTCTAGTCAATTGCTTTTCAACCTGCTGCGAAAGCTTAGCTTTGAAAAAAACGTGGTCTTTAGGGGCTTTGTGAAGAATGGTTCCATGACAGCTGTATCACGCCCAGAGGACCAGCTAAGTGTCTGTTTATTTAGATGTTAAGGAAGTTTACTAGAAGTCATCCACTCTCCAATATCATGAGCAGTGACAAAGAGTATGCAGTGGAGAGCATGAGTTGTTCTAAATACTGGCCAGAGATGCACTAACCTCCTCAGAGGATCTATTTCTGCAGTCAACTATCCTTGTGATCAAAATGAATCACCTACTGTCCCTGCAGAGCTGTGCACCTGACGTTGTTCTTTATGTCCATTACATTCTTCCTTTCTCTCAGCAGTTTATTCCCTCTGTCTGTGTAGTCCCCTAAATCAATTTCTACTGTTCATTCAACGCTTTTCTAGATCAAGCAACCTGGTTGTTTCTCTCTTGCCTTGGAAGCCCAGGAACCATGACCTTTGAAGACTACAGTTATTAACTTCGAGGTTCTCATCAGTTAGCTCACATTCACAAACGGGCTTAAGACCCAAGGAAAAAAAAAGGGTAGTGATAAAAACAGAGAACCTCTCTCTTCTCAGTGCTCCCCACCCTAAACATGGGAAGAAAACCAAAGGGTCCCATTTAGTCATTCATCCAGAAAATCCAATGAAGCGAGATGCACAGAGCACTTTTGCAGATGGTGTAATAGTATAACCATAGCTGACGAGAGAACTGTCAACAATTTGATAGAAGTTACATGGGAAATATGCAGTACATGTCAGTGGTGTTCAGTTCCTCAAGTCGTGAACTTCATATAAAATAACCACTTATTTCCAAGACTGACTACATCTTACTGGACTTACAAGACCAAATGTCAGCAGTTCTCTATGTTTTCACACATGTATTCACATGCAAATATTGATTAAGGCCCAGACAGGTCCTAAGAGTTTGGAAGCTTTGTTATAGAAACAAACCAATGTAATCGGCCAACATACAAGCACAGAAAATCACTGTAGAATTAGCTGAACCTAAAAGCAACAAAACAGCAACAAAGTTCAAAGAAAATATTTAGCGCCCTAAAAGCCTAAAATCTAGGCCAAAATCCAGCAGGAAAAAATCCATTAACCTCTTCCACACTGTACAAAAAACTTCTTACGGTAATCCTCACAAATACCTGTGAATAGTAGAAGAATATGTAGTATATAGATACCATCAATGTCTAAAGCAGATTGGACAAAATCAGGCAAGAGACAAAACAGCTTATTTCCAGAATCATTTTAGTCATTTTATGTGTAAATACTGAAGAAATACTTCAGGTCTAGAAGTATACTAGATCCGTTACAATAAAAATTGTATTGTACTTGTCATAGAACATTTGATGAGGTTATTAGAGTTAATAGCTAAATAATTCTTCAATGGTTTGTTTCTGCCAGCTCTCAGTGACATCTCAACTCAAGAACTCTGTGTCATATTTTCACTATGTATAATCAAACAAGTTATCCAAAAGTTGAAGCGACACTGAAACTGAATTATTTTAAAGAAATATGAAGCAAATTCACAGTCCCCTCTTAGCATTCCAAGAAAATTAAAATGCACATTAAATCCTTCTAAAGGTTTCTTATTCGGAGGTAAGTTTGTAGCACTAAGATCTAGATAGCCTTTCCCATCCAGGGTGATCAAACTGGCTAGCTAAAGACTACATAGTGAAGAAAAATAATTAAAAAATGGAAAGATAAATATACGTATCACTTATGGTTGGAGAAAATAGTTTTCCAAATACAATTCTTCAACACAAAAACTCCACCCTGTCTCTACTTCATTCCTAAGATGAATGATATACTACATTTAGACCTATACAGAATGCTCCAGTTTCTATATGAATGCAGGTAATGAGGAGGGAAAAAACAGCAGGGTCTGCCAACACATGCTCTTGAGGGCAACTAGCAAGTCATGACAGAGAGAATCTTTTGGAGATGGCAAACTGGCTTTAAAAAGAAAAGCTTTTGAAAAAAGAAGTAACTGAGAAATTCCAAATCTGAAAAACTAATTATTTACATTTTAGTAAAGCAAACAGGGGTCTGTGGTAGCATGTGCACATACTCAGCCAGCTATACAAGGACAACCACACTAATTTCCCTTCCACAGCAATTCTATTTTTATTCTTTAACTTCACTGTTTTTTTTCATCTAAACTTACAATAAAAATTTGATTGAAATAGAGGTTTAATTTTTCTATGTGAAAAAGAACGGATGTTTGCGGCCTGCTCACCTACACTGTAATTCATAAGCAGTACTTCTGCTGTTCTAGATGGAAGTTTTAATCTCTTTAATGACTATGTAGTATTAGTTCTTGGTCTGAGATGTACTGGGTTGGATCTGTGCAACAGAACAGAAGGCAAGCCATGAAGGAGTACAGATATTCCCCAAAGAAAGCAAGCAAAAGGTTAATACAATCCCTGTTTCAGTGCTCCTGTGAAGATATCTGCAGACAAAACAGGGCTCTAGTTGGAGCCCAGAGCTGGAACAGACCAAGGCATCTAATAGAAATGAAGTCAGAAAAACGTACTGTGTGAAGGCTGGTTGAAAATATACTTGATGAAAATGCTGAAAATATAGTTCCAGTTGTACCAAAAGCTCAGATCTAAATAAGCAGGTTTTGAAAACTAAAGTGAAAAGAGTGATTTATTATTCTAATAGATATCTTGCGGATATGCACCGAAATGTATCATCTTTCTAATCTAGTCAAGAAGGAGTTTTAAAACCAGGAACCAGAAGAATTATTAAAAAATATTCAGTTGTCATCAATGCCTCAGATACAGGCACTCAGCTTAAGAAAAGATAAGAACCATCTACCCATACACAAAGGATTTTCTGCTTATATGTGAAAAGTTCTTAATGCTTCTGAGATCGCAGTCTCTAACCAAACCTCTAATCAGGTTGAAGAATAATATCCTAATTTGAAACACTCTTTCTGTGGTAAGGACACAAAGTACACATCATAGTCACAAAATGAGAATATAAAAAATAACTTTTTGGGAATATAACCACTGATTATTGCAGCATATACTGCTAAGTAGCCCTTCAGAATGTTTTGATCAAAACCAGTTCCACCTTTGGAAGAGTATTTTTATTCTAAGTATAATATTTCTCAAATCTTTTAACTTTTCATCTTCCTTCTCCCTTGCCCTCCTCCAGACTCCTAACCTAAGAATACTTCAAGCATCATATCCCTTTCTATCATACTATTTAACATAAAAAACCTTCAGAAATAAAGCAAACCATAGCAAGTCACAGCAAGTCGAGAATTCTAGGATGCATAAAGTATGACTGAATGCCAGTCATCCCAGTTGGACATACAGATTCTTTTTATGAAGAGAATACATACCATTAGAAAATTATTTTAGTATGTAAACCTCCTGAAAGATAACTTGTATGTATGCTAGTACGTACAAACCACACATCCAAGGAAAAACTGAAACCATGGTCTAACATATTACATGTTAATATAAATTACTCTGAAGATTCTGTTTGGCCCTTTCTTGCAGCAGGAAGAACTATAACACAGTCGTTTCACTAATCTCACTGAGAACTGTAATACTATTTCAGTGACACCGCTGATGTGTTTAAATAGGATTACTTTATTTTTTTAAGTCGCATACATGAATTTACTTTATGTCCCTGAAAGGAAGTTAGATGACTCTCTAGAATGAGGTACACTTTCATATTAAACTCGATAGGCATTATAATTAGTGATGAAAAATAGAAACTGAATCTTTCATCATAGGGATTAAGTAAAAAACATTACCATGCAATCAAAAGTACCTGCAAAACTGTCATATTTCATAAAGCAGCATGTTTAGCACACTTTCAGTAATGCCACTTTTCTTCCTAAACTGAATGTGAATGGTGTAGCAGACATTGGACTGCTTCAGAAGGGTGTGACTTGCTGTAACTGGAAAGGAAATGATTAGAGAAACCCCCTCGAATTAGGGGATTGTAGGTTTCCTCTTCTGCCTGCCAGTGACCCTACTGTTGGAAGATGTAGGGGAGAAGGAAAAGAAGAAGCAGAAAGAGTTCAGTGGTATCATGTCCGAATTGTTTAGGAGTGTTAATACTGCAGCAGTATCTGCATACAAGGATTGCAGAAAAGTTCAGTACTACATAGGATGAAGAAAAACACAAAGAAATTGAAACTGTTGTGGCAGTGATGTATTTTCCATGATGAATTATAATAAGACAATGGTACTTAACCATATTTGTGTGGTGCATAAAGAGAGATAGATGAGAGCTATGATAATCAATAACTAAGATGAAGGAAAAAATGCTGACTACAAAGATGAAAACTGCCTTTAAGCAAAGGAATTTTTAAACGCCTCAGAGCTCTATAAATCTGCTTTAGTACAATGCCCTACACACAGTCATCAGTCAATCCAAGTTAAGACAGAAATTTATAGGCTTACTCCGTATTTTGGATTGCTCCTTATAACTAATTGCTCAAAGACTGCACTTTATCTTAGTTTATATGATGCCTACAGCATGATTAGACATTTGTGCTCTCCAGCCTATGGCTTCATTTTTGATGACTCCAAAATACTGTAACATCCTCATAGAGGCCAGGTCTACACTACAGATGCCAGCGTCTGTGATTGCCACACATGGGAAGATACAAAATTCCTTTGCTAACAAGGTAAAATTTGAACCCAGTAGATTCTCTGGCATTGTTTCAAAGTGTAATTTTATTATAATTACAAGAAGTTCATTGAGATAATGTTTAGGCATGTGAAATCACTTTAGTTCTACTCACAGTCTAAGATGATTGCATGGTCCCTGAAGAAACAGCAGTTGCAGTTAAAATGTCACTATTGTCAAGTTTTTGTCCCTTTTCCTCTGCAGAAGATTAACACCCGTTGTGTAAAAATAGATCATGTGGGCATTTCTATGCTTTAGTGAAAAAGCATTTGGACAGTGAAAAACCAATATAGAAAGCTATTTAAGCTAAATGTTTCTGTACTTAAGTAGAAAAGGACAGCACAAATGATCCATATTTCACCTCTGTTTTGGTGGGATAGCCTCTGGCAATGGGAGATGATTTCTGCTACAAACCTAATGATACAGCTGAAAGAGGGTAACACATTCAGTGAATGCAGCTGCTTTTCAGAGACCATCTGACCATGCTTTATGTCCTGTGGATCAACGTAGGCAAATGGTAGTCTTGTATCAAACACAAGGAGATGCTAGAGGGCATCACAACAGCCTATGGGATAGCAGCTCTGTTCCAGTCAAGAACATAATCTTGGAACTCTCTGTGTCAAATAAGGATGTTTTCTTATACTGGGTCTTGCACATGTAGATTCTGTTTTGTGATCCCCACAGTTATAAGAAGGCAAAATAGAAAACTATTTTTCAACCTATGTTGTCATAAAGAAAACGAAAAAAATGCAAAAAATTTGCAGCTAGTAACAAAGGCATTTGCAACAATTTGCATTTTAAATCAGACACGCTAAGTGATTTATTACCCCTGGCTGTATCTCCATTAATAACAATCAAAACTGGGCAGTACTGGTTCCAGTTATAAAGAATGCCTGTGCTCCAGATGTCAAATTAAAATGGGCTTACTCTAAGTTTTAAGCACAGTGCATTGCTGTAAGTGGTCTACTGAGTCTCTGCACTCAGGTAGTTCACGATTTGCAGACTGTTTTTTCAAATACCAACACTAGAAGCTCGTTATGTAAATGGATCAGAACATGGGCTATAATTTTACAGTAAACACTGGCTAAGAATTGTGGAATTTTATACAGTCTTTAGTACCAATAAGTAAATAAATATGTGCAAAGCCTGAACTCAGTGTCAGAGCTGACAAGTAAGTGGCAGTGAGGGTTTGAAACTTCAGTCTTTCTAGCTGTCACAATAACTCTATGTAGGCTGCTATGAACGACTGCTTTTTCATAACAAAGCACTGTACCCATACAGGCAAGGGGACAACTATAAGAGTTTGTCAAAGTTCAGCATACCACGTCCCTAGGCAGCACAGAGCTCAAGAGCAGGCTGGTTAGTAACAACAGTAACACACAGGGGTTGTTCTAATTCTAAACAGTCAGATGAAGGCAGCAGTTCTGGGCAATGAGTTGGACAAGGATCATGCTAAATTAACTTTCACACCTGGTGAGAAATTCACAGATACCCATCACAACAGCAACTGCCACCCACCTTCTGTGGTGACTGGGAGGGAAATCTCCATGCAGGCTGCAGACTGTGCTTTTCTAAATGGGGGCCTCCCGGGCCCTCGGCGATTTGCTTTTGAGACGTCCGCGCTGGAAAGTCGTTTTCCTGAACTGCAGCTCTGGGATGTTGGGCTTGTACAGTGACCATTCACGTGATCTGGAAAGTGAATGCAAAACGTGCCAGGTAAAGCGTCAGGTCCCAAAATTTGGAATGGAGGAGAGATGTGAGTTCTGGTATTTGAGAATGGGTTAAATGAAATTTTCTGAGGGTATCTATTTGTTTTAATTAATCCAGAACATACGTATAAGAGCGAGTCACTATATCTTTAAGGTATATTTTGAAATAAAGTGAGGACATAGAACTAGCACACATTCTTATAGCTGCAGCTCCCATAGGACTTTGATAACCTGTGAGCACAGGCATGTTTATCAAGATATGACTGGTAACGTTGCCATCCTCGATGTTGTGTCTCCAAATAAATCTGAAAACCATCTTTCCTTTTTGCTCTCATGAAGAACTGAAACATAGATCTGGACAATTTCCCCACCTGTCTGGAAGCTGCAATGAAACGGGTATCTAACTGCCACTGTTCGTAATAATCACGGAACTAGCTGGAATAATGCTAAACTCTATTCTTTATATCCCACATAGATTTATCGTACTTCTAGAGGAATCTGACTGCTGAACAGTGTGTTCGTTTGCTACAGAACTCAAGATGTGAGGCTGAGACCCTGGACACCTGCTGGAGACCATGGTCAATCAGCACTTGTTGCCACCTGATAGGGACAGGAAACAAAACGTGGATGCTTGAAATGCTGCCCTGTGTTCATCTGTTCTTCATCACCAATAAAAGGACTTTGAAACACAACAATCCACTAAGCAGGGCTCACATCACAAGGTAGAGCAGGTTGTATGGGATCAGTGGACTACAACACACTCATATGATACTCTTCTTCCTCTCATGTTGAGTAGAGAAAGATGAGGTGAATAATTACTGAATGCAATTTTCTCTGCAGTATATGAAAGGATACTTACAAATTTGAGTAAACAGCAGGTCATGATCAAAACTAATTCAGATTTATGCAAGCATATCTTCTAGTCAAAACAATGGAAGCTCAATAATACAGTTAAGGACAAACTTGAAGTTTCTGCCTCCTTCTTAAATGTCAGGTTATTTCTATCTCAGAACCACTATTTCAGATTCCATATATAAGCATATTCAGTACATCACCATTCTCTTCAATTGTATTGCATTCAAGAAAAAGATGAATTTTAATACACCAAGACAAGTTTATTTCTTTGTTCCCATGCCACAATAACTCACAATGAAAAGCCATTTCAATGTTCAGACAATAAAACAGATTCTATACTGAATATAGCATATGGTGCGCTATTACGTACACGTTCTAACGTGCAAATCATGTCCTTTATGCGTGAAAGCAGTTTGGTCTTGATGAACAAAACGGGAAAGAACTGTTCAGAATTACATTTTGTGAAGTAATTTAGTGTCTATTCTGAGACTGAGTATATATAATGAAAGGGCTCTGTAGGAGACACAACTTCCATGATTCCTATCATGTTTCTTAATACACAGCTATTAACTGAGCTAGCAGCACATATCAAATTGATGTGGATGATTCATTCAACTTATAGTTAGGGAATTTTCCAAAATATACTGGAGCTATTCATATATTTCAGTAGAAAGTCCTTTGAGACCGGGGCTTTGTTCAAGGGCACAGGCTGACTGTTCAACCTCAGCAACAGATACATTCTCATCCAGCTGCTTCCTTTCTTCAAAACACAGTTTGTGTGAAAGAGTTTCAGCATGATATCTAATTATCTCCAGGGGGGATCCTAGGAAGCGGTGAGAAACACAATACAGTAGAAAAGAATCATATTGTATAGAAACATCAATATTTGTGAGTCCCTTTCACTGAATGCTGTACAGAATGGGCACAATTCATTTGTTCCCCTATTCACTATATTAGATTTTAAGAGAAATTCCACTGTTTTTCTTGTTATGCTGGCTTGTGTCAGTTTACCTTCACAGGCCAAAGTTAAACAAAAAAAGCAATAGGGTCTGAGCAAACAAAATTGCTTTGGTTGTCATTCTGAATAAGCAGTCAGTTCCTGTGCAGAGAGCAGATCAGCTGCACCGTCCAAGCACTGAAGTTGGTGAAACGTTAATGAATGCCACAACAGTGAGCAGAAGAGGGAGGATAGTGATCAGAGGCACACTTTTTTGTATTTAAACAGTTTTGTTTTCCTGATTCTATATTATTTCTCATACGTATAGAACATGGAGCAATACAGCTCTGCAAATCTTAGTAAAAGAACTAGAAGACATTGAATAAAGTAATACCGATCTGGGAAGCATGACTGCAACATTTTTGTTGAGAAGCTGAGGAGAATCAAGCAGATAAAGACCACTCAAAATCCTGTCAGCACATTCTTATGGTAAAAACTTAATGAAATAATGCATTTGTGAATAAAAGTTATGTAGTATTTAAGAAAAGATTCCTTAGCGTGTAGTCGGGGAACAAAAAAAAAAAAAACAAAAACCAAAAAAAAACAACACACAAGAGAAATGAGAAGAAAAAACAACAGGAATTTCCTACTGGGAACCCACTAACAGTGGCTGTGAAGTTGCCTTTGCCAAAATGACTGCAATGATTTCCTAGCCCACTGAGACCAAAACAGCCTTTGCCATAACGGACATCTTCCAATCACCCAAAAGAACAGAAAGAGGCTGCTTGTAAAGACCTGCTATTTTTCCAGCTTTGCTTGATGGGTAAGAACAAACAACATCACAACATTTAATTTTCTGACTCATGCTTTTGTCATCTGCTCACCCCGGCTTCTCCCTGTCAGACATATTGACACTGGGCATCAATTGATGTTGGAGATATTAACACACGGACTGAAGAAGCAGTGAAGGGATTGCCCTGTGCTTTTAATGTGCAACAGCTCTTAAATCTCTCTTATTCTGAAGGTGTAGAACAGTTGCCTGCAAAGAAAGTGGCGCCCCAAATCTCTCCTATCTTCTCTACCCTTTTCCACAACTGCATTTGCTGTCTCTTCCAGTCCCTTTGCACAGCATTGCCATGTCCACACAAGCCCCATAAGGTCAAGGGAAGTTGGATTACACTATCTAGTGCTCCTGGATTCTAAGATTATGTACTGGAGTTAGCAATGCGCTACATCTGGGCATCCTGCTTGAAGCAGTCTCTGTGATGCATAACAGCAATTCTACTTTTCCTGGGCAGCAGCTTTTTCTCCTGTCTGTAGACAGTGAACTAAAAAGCCAGCACTCAGGAACAGCTAATTCTGCTCATAAAGTTAAACAAG
Source organism: Excalfactoria chinensis (assembly GCF_039878825.1). Lineage (NCBI taxonomy): Eukaryota > Metazoa > Chordata > Aves > Galliformes > Phasianidae > Excalfactoria > Excalfactoria chinensis. The sequence continues at coordinate 75,416,289 of NC_092825.1, forward strand.
TTAGGCTCATGTACTGAATTAATTACGTATTATCCCATACAACAATACATTAGTTACTGTGAACCTGATGAACTACTGAGAGATGCCTTACAAGAGATACAATACATAACATGACAGAGCAAACCTGCTGGACGGTCTCAAATTTAATCTGATTCTTCTGAGGAGTATTACACAAACCAGAAGCGTACTGTATATACAAAAATATATGAATTTTGGTTGTAATGCCTATATGGTAAGTTGTAACACACGTAAAATTTGTGTTACAATGCATGTTACAAAAACGACAAAAAAAATTGCTAAGAAAGATTGTTACTTCTCAGTTCTAACAAAGGATGAAACTGCACATAAAAGCTATCTGAAAAACAGTTCTTACTAATGACCTAAGGGAGGTTTCAGCTTCCTGTGTGGAAAGGAAGAAATAAGAGAACAAGCAAGAGAAGCAGAGAGATCTGCTTTAATAGTGAGCAACAAGAACTCGAACAGTAAGAAAGTCCCAGAGCATGTTCTTATTGCACCCATCTGTGCTGTTAAATGGAAGATAAACCCATCTCTTTCTACTTGGCAGTTTTGTGTTATCAATAAACGAGGTATTAGGTAATGATTATGTGTGACCATTATGCCTGTTACATACTGCTATTACAGTATACTGATTGTATAATTGGATGGTATCCCTCTCATTGTAATGAACTCCTATCACGCACTCGATCTCAGATTTCACTGTCTTTCTGAAAGCAGCAAGAAGAGGATTTATTTTTCAGAGAGTAACAGTTTCAGCCACTTCACAATATTTTACAGGTGTCACTCAGAGAGATTCCTCCACAATGAATATTTTTGCCTGTGGTTACGAACAGTGAAACCAGAATACAAAATGAACAATATCCAGGTGAGGAATACTGAGAATATATTACTGGTTGGCATAACATCACCTCTACATTAACTTACCTCAGTAACCAAACCCAGCAATTCAGATCTAAAAATCCTTGAAAACACTGTGAAAATGTTGAACTACTTGGATCTAACTCTATTCCTCAGATTCTTCTGCTGAATTTCTAGTGATCACAAAACATTACACTACTGTCTCAAAGAACATATGGCACTCAGCGTGCCTCAACAATGACGTAACAGAAATTACTGCTACGTTTTGTGCAACAAAGCAGGAAAACACAGACAGGAAAACTGATTTTTATCCTGAAACAATCAAAAAACATTCATCCAGAGCTGCACAGAAGACAACATCAAAACATTCAAGTAAAGTGGATGAACCATGTGACCACCTAGAATACCAAGAACTCAGCATCCCCTACTAAGAACACTGCACCTGCATTTTCAAGATGGAAAAATCCATTTCTAACTCAATTCTCTGTTTCTGAAAATGAAGTGTTTTCAAAGAAGTAGGTCTGTAAACATTTTTTTTCAACTTGAACATGATATGAATAAGCTGCAGGCCTTCTAAACAAAACTCCACATTTCCATGTGAAATAAAATTCCTCCTGAATAGTTACGTCATGCTACTTCAGAGCTGGCTTTCTTATCTAGTTATTGAAACCACAAAGACAGAACATCCACAAACTCAATTCTGCTTATCCAAGTGAGGAAACATCACAGACCTCTTTCAGATATATTTTTTACCTTCAAATACCAAAATATCTACAAAGTTATTTAATCTTCAGAATTTTCTGTTGACTTCAGTCTTAGCTTGCTGTCTCACACAGAGTTCTATAGAACTACACAACTAGCTCTGAAGAGAACTGAAGGAGACTGTTTCATTTTGCCACATTTTTAACAAGTAATGCATCTGTTATTCACAGTTATTTGTGGTGAAAATTTTTGTCCACAGTGTTCTTGATGGTATTTCAATATAATTTACACTCCGCTCCATAGATGTTAACATATAATTTGCTTGCAAATATTCAACAGAAGGAGACCTTGTCACATAAACCATCTGAAGTAGGTTCACATATAATTTTTATGCACCAATCAAACAGTTCTACAAAAGCAATTTTTTTTTCAAACTTCTTAACATTATGCATCATAGCTTTTCAACAGATTTCACACCAGATAATTGCAATAAATAAACTAGTAACAACTCTTTGTTCTTATTCTACTTCTGCATAAGAAGATTTTATGCTAGATAGCTTCTGATTTAGAATTCTAATTTTTAAATATTCTTCTGCTTGTACACAGTTGCTAGGACCTTGGATGTTGCTCTAAGTTCCAACTAGGTGACAGTACTACCTGTCTTACATCCATGTCTCACATTACGGCCAATGTGAGAACCCAAACCAGCTCACTGAAGAGGACTTCTGGGCACAGGCAAGTTTGATAAGACTATGTGTTGCCTCAGATTCTGATAGCTGGCCTTGAAAAGGCTGCTATGACTATCATAACCTGGAAAGTCTAGATAGACCACAGAATGCAAGATTAGCACATTTGTACATTTCCTGAAAACAATGTAAAATGACTTACCTTCCTCAGTAAGGAACTCTCCTTTAAGTAAAAACAGAGAACTTAGGAGCAGTGAATATTGATTAGATCATGAACCTATCAGTTGTCTATCACGTTGTTATTATCAGATGTGTGATAAACTTTACTGTATGTTTAGTAGCTTCGGTGAACAAGTTTTACTACTTTTCCATCATGACAATGTTTAATGATATCAATTAGAAACACTTCATTTACAGTCCCATCATGATAACTTTAAGTACTCACCTTTCTTTTAAACTGCTTGCTTGTTAAAACTCTGATATACATCAGATTTTTTAAAGCTCATTATGTATGTATATTTAAATCTGGAAGCATTTGAAGACAGCACACAGCCACTTTCTGCAAACCACAAAGCACAAGCCAATTATGCTGTAATAGTTGACAGAATTAACGTGCTGATCAGCTTGTTTCTTTTTTCCTTAAGGCTATATGAGCTGGTAGAGTGCTAATGTATCAGTTAATGCAGGTTCCCTTCTAAAAATGTTTGGCCACACACTTTCTCTTACTTAAATTAGGAAGAAAGTGGTGCTGTCATACATCGACCTTTTCTGTAAAAGTAGAAGCCATTAGTCCAATTCATAATGTTTTTCATCTTAACAGGGATCAAACATGCAGCAAAAAAGGGCAAACCACATTCTTGACTGTATCAGTGAGAGCACAGCCAGCAGCTTGAGGGATGTAGTCCTTCCCCTCTACCTGGCATTTGTCAGATTGTTTCTCAAGTACTGTACAAAGTCTTGATCTCCCCACTACAGGAAATATATTTGACGTAAAGGGGTGATTTCAGCAGAGGTCCACCAACTTGGTAAGGACACTAGGCACACATGACATAAGTAGAGAAGCTGAGAATTATATACATATTTTTTTCCCAGCCTTAAGAGCAGAAGAGTCAAGGGAGGTCTTAGAGCTGTCTGCAACTACCTGATCTGAACACACAGAGAAGATGGATCCAAACTCCTTTGAGACATGCACAGTCAGAAGACACAAGATCAAACACAGGAAATTCTGGTGAGATATTAAGACATTTTTTCCCCCCTGTGTCAAATACTGTAAGAGTTTGCAGAACCTCTGCTCTTGGAGGCAATCAAGACACTGTCAGACACAGCCTTGACTTACCTTATCTAATCAGACCTGCTTTGAGCAGGGTGATGGCCTAGACAACTTCTAGAAGTCCTTTACATTCTTATGCATTTTTCTATCTATATGCAGAATTCAGATGATCTCTCAAATCAGCTAGTATTTTCAGACCAAAAAGCAAACAGAAATTACTCTGCCGTCTGGAAAAAAACATACTGGACAGTCCATAAGTTCCTTTGCATGTAAAAATACATATTATCAGTGTATACTGCTAAGCAATTCAAACTTCTTAAAGCTGGACGTCTATATTGCCTTTTCTAAAAATGTCAGGCCAAGGAGGAAAGCAACTTTTATGATGTCTTTCAACAGTGCACACAAAATTACAGATCCAGAGATATTAGTAAGGAACGCTCCACTACAAATCAACCAGTTTATCCAGGCAGCAAGCAAAAACAGATTAAAAGCTACAAAATTTTGCCAGGTGAATGCATGATGTTTGTCCTGAGGCAGCTTCTGAAGCAGAATAAGAAGCAGTGACTAGAAAGCAAAGTCTACTACAACTCTAATAATGCCTGCAGTAAACTACCTTGAAAGCAGGAATTACTGCAACCCTACTGTTCATCCCTAAAATTAAAGTGAGGTCTTCTTTATGATATATGGCTACAGTTTCATAGAATTAGTAGCACCCAGAAAGCGAAACTTTCCTTTCAGTAAGTACAGAGACAACAAATGATGGATACTGTCATACTACAATCATATGCATAAATACTTGAGGAAAGAAAAATCTATCAGATTCCACAAGCCTGGTATATGCATAAAATAGAATACAGAGTTAAAAAACAAAGCTCCTTTGTCTGACTGTGTTTTATGAGCTCAACTTTTAAAATTAAAGCTTATGAGCCTCTGCACCAGAAGGCATTTCTCAAACCCTTGAAAAATGTGAGCTTATTTGGTACTTTGTCCAGTTTTTTACTTCTGTATAAAAAGGGAGACATTATCTTTGAGTTATGTTAAGAATTCATTTACTCCTTATAAGCGTCTGCAGAAGGTATAGGAAATTAAATTAATCTTTTGAAGATCACAGCTTAAAAGGAAGAAAGAAAAATGGCCTCCTCTATTTGCATTTTCTTCGGTTCTTTGGCTAATAAAGTCTAGGTGATAGCACAAATTCCTACAGTGAGACCATCTGTTCACAGGAATTAAATAAAAATTGGCAGTTACTGAGTTTCTCCATTTTCAGTTGGTGTTTGTGTTTGACTCTCTGTGATCACCTGGAAATTTTAAAGGCTTTTAAGGAAATGGGCAGAAATACTTCCTAAGAGGAAAAATATTATCTGATGATCAAAGTGGGCAGTGAGGCAAAGTAGACAACTTTCACATAAAAGCAGTTGCATGTGTTTGCCTCAGATTTCATACTGTCTTAAGCTCAAGACTGGATGTCATGGGAAGTTCTTTATGGAGATGGTGGTGAGGTGCCAGAACAGGCAGCCTAGAGAAGCTGTGGATGCTCTGTCCCCTGGAGGTGTTCATGATCAGGTTGGATGGGACCCTGAGCAACCTGCTCTATTATCAGATCTGGAGGTTGGTGGCCCTGACTGTGGCAATGGGGCTGGAACCTGATGACCCTTGAGATCCCTTCCAACCCAAGTCATTCTATGATGCTCACTTCAATTCCAATTATCCTCATAATTAATTTCACTGCACCAGTGCATGGAAATATAGACAATCTTTCCAGAAATCTGAAAAACAGTATGAAGTTCTAAAATAAAGATACTGACATTCAGAGCTGTGTGTGGATCACAGAATAGCTTGGGTTGGAAGGGACTTCAAAGAGTGGGCAAGGTTGCCACTCACTAGGCTGACCAGGGCCCCATCCAACCAGGCTTTGAATGACTCCAGGGATGGGGGGCATCCGCAGCTTCTCTAGGCAGCCTGTGCCAGTGCCTCATCATTTCCCGAGTAAACAATTTCCTCCTAACACCTAATCTAAATTTCCCCTCTTTCAGTTTCAAACCATTCCCACTATTCTAGCACTATCAGATGTTGCAAAAGGTGGTCCCCATCTTGTTTATAAGCTCCCTTTAAATACTGAAGGACAACAGGGAAGTTGTACAGCATATGCAATAGCAATCTTCCTTCTGACCAACTCAAATAAGCATTTGGGCTACAATGATTTACAGTAGCTAAAGCAATTGAGAAGTTGTAAGGTCTCACCGTGTATGGTATGTTCTCATGTTTCTGTGGAAATATGGTATCCACAAACAACAAGTTCCTCAGCCACAACAGGTATTAATCTCTACATCGAAATAAAAAGATACTGTATTCAACTAAGTTCCCAGTTATACAAATGTCAAAATGGAGTCCCAACATACCTTTACATAATGAAAACTATGACAAGGCTTAAAAAGACACTGTCAGTCATAGGGTTACACATTATTCCTTTAAATACATGCAAACAGCTCCCTGAGCAATTGCCAGCAGTGGTAGCACCTCTGCACAAAACAGATTTAACTTCTCCTATTTTAATACAAAGCAAAGTGAAAGCAAGGACACTACACAAGCCAGACCCCAAGAAGTGAGCAAAACTCTAAGCTGCCAGATGATAACGTATTCCCCAATTAACTGCAGTCAGTGCTGAGAGCAGGTGATGTATATCAGCACTCTATGAAAACCTGCAAGCCAGAGCAGATGGAATAGATGCATAATCCATCTTACCATTTGAAAGTGGTGACTTGAGTACCTGAAATACAAGCGTAGGCCAGACAGCCTTGTTATCCCCAGAACATTAAGATTATGGTACAGTCTCAGGCCACAGCCAGCAGTGGATAAATAATCCCTAAGAGCTCTACAAGCACAGCTAGGACATTTGGCAGAGAAAAAACTGAAATGCAGACATTATTCATCACCTTTTCCAGGAACTCTCATTTAAATTTAGCTCCTTACATGAAAATAAATAAAGAAATAAATAAAGTTTTCCAGCCAGTTGTAAACTATGCTATCTACAGTGCAGTTTTAATGACTGCAATCTTTTACAGGAATCTTCTGCCTTTCTAAGGTTTCCTTCCTCCCTTCCCTCCTTCCTTTCCTTTTTAAAAAACCCTTCTTCAGCTGATTTGTCATGAGTACCTGCCAGTTTATGCATTGAATGACGCTTCTACAGGGTTCATTCTTAGCAATCTATTGCCCCGTAACTGCAGTAATAATAACAAATAAACAGCAAACATAAGCACTTAGGTGAAAAATTGGTAATACCTCTTGGCCTGTAAGAATATTTTTTCCAACACCTGCAGAATGTTGAAAATGACCTTCTTATACTTATTTTCAGTTCAAGTTGAACTTGTTCAACATTATTCAAAAATAGTGAGTGCAGGTAATTAGAGGAATGGTAGAAACAGGACTGTTTTGAAAGCACAGATTCAAGTATTCACTCTTGTCTTGGCTTCAGCTGGGATAGAGTTGATTTTCTTCCTGGTAGCTGGCATGGTGCTGTGTTTTAGATTTAGGATGAATATGTTGTTTTAGCTGTTGGGCAGTGCTTACACTAAGTCAAAGACTTTACAGCTTTTGGTACTGTCCTGCCAGCAAAGGGAATGGGGTACACAAGGAGATAGAACACAACCAGTACAGCTGAGCAAAATGGATGTCCCATACCATATGATGCCATGCTGAGGAACAGAACAGTGAGGAGTTGGGCACGGTTTTTTCTTTTTTTTTTTTTTTTTTTTTTTTTTTTTTACATTAAAAATGCCTTCATTTTTTCTTAATATAATCTGGACAATTCTTACAATATGGTCCAGTAGGATTGTTAAGAAAACTGTAGGTAAGGCATTTTATTTCCTCTGACATGTGAAAGTTGTCTGTCTCAAGATATTGTACCAAATAGAATATTAATATCGATTTCTACAGTATACAGTAAAGTCCTCACCACTTCTAGTTACATTGATATGTTTCTTGCTTTGTTAAATACCTATAATTTCAGTCTTTTGCACATGAAATTTGTCTTTTTCTGATGTTTCAGGAATTTCAGGCCAGCTAGCATAATTTATGTTTATTCCATACTATGTGTCTTTCAAGATGATATTTTGAAATAACAACAAGAAGTTCAACCTACACAGTATAGTTTAGCCTTATATCCTACTCTAGAACTATTTCAATGCTCCATGTATTCACCTTCACTCATAATAACTGCCCACTTACTTAGTGGTAAAAGTAATTCTAAAGGTCTATAGCTGCCTGCATTACTCTTTTTACCTTTTTGGAGTATTAGTTTTATAATTTTCCACTCTATTTTTTGGATGTTTTCCTACAATCCTAGTTTCTCAAACATTGTTGTTAAAGATGGAGCAAATCATTTCAGCTTATTTCATCTGTACACTGAGATCTGCACAATCTGGACTTAATTTCCCAATGAGTTTGCAGCCTTTATTTACTTAATCTTTGTCAGGAGCTATTAGTGATTTTCTATGTTCCTCAGTCATTTATAATGTTGAAGGCCTATTTATTCCCCTAACTTTTGCCTTGGGGAACAGAGGTACATTGGTTTATACTTGCACAACATTCCCAGTGACAGAAATTAAGTTCAGTTGCATTATGCAAGAATACGATCCAGCTTCAGTTTCTATCTCTAAAGGGACATTTGGGGTAATGAGGCATTGGTACACATTTATTTTTCAGTCAACTTACATGAGAAACCTCCCATGAGAGCAAAACTAGAAAGGACTCCTTGACACTGAGAATATGAAAAATAATTATAAAAATGTTTGCATGAATCATACATTCTACCCCAAATGCCAGGAACGATTCTCCTTACACGCATATTTAAGAGGGCATGATCTGCCCCAAATATTTTTTATAAGGTTATGCAAGATCTTAAATTTTCATTTTAAGTTTCCTGGGGTGAAATTTCTGCTTTGATTTACAATATGTGTTTCTAGTGAAACATTAAAAAAGAACCAAGAAAAATGTTATGACTAACAGTGCACTTAACAGTTAGCTAAGGTAAGTCATGAGGAGAGGTCTGAGACACAAATGACTGGTTTCTGATCTACTTCTCCAAAGCTCAAAAACCATAAAATACATACGTTCAACTGCCTTATTACTGCTGTGGCACAGAATTTGTACATCAGATAAAGAAAACAGACTAGCGCATGCAGTGGCTGTTATAGGCAGAGATCAACATTGCTGACAATCAGTTATAATGGTTCACGTGTGTCAGAAGTTCAGGAGCCACTTCATCAACAAATATTACACACGTGGTGTGTAACAATTAGCAAAATGTATCCACATGAAATAAATGAATATTAAACAACCAAAATGCCGAGAGCTGCCAACAGAACTGTATGGGTTAATAGGTGGTTTTTAGAAAGCCTTTTCAGACACAGCCTCCAAGGTTATTGTGTTATCTATGGATCGGTTGGTAAAATGTCTCGCCAATGAATGCAAGGAAAGTTTAAAGCTGCTGGCTTTCGCCTACCGTACCAAGATCAGTCTTAAGATCTGTTGGCAGACTTAACTTTCTTGATCCTTTAACTGAAACAACAGAAAAAGGAGAAAGGCAGTTGTTAATAATTAACAAAGAAAAAGGAGCGAGGGAAAACAACATGCCACCTTCTGGTCAACATCATGCTGAAAGTTTGTAGCACACATTTTTAAATCAGCACATAAAACAGGATAATGGTTTAAATATTTTCACGTACACCATTCAATGTAACTAGACAAAAAAACTCCTTGAAAAAACATCACTCCAGCTCTCAATAAACGAATGGTGCTATACATAGCTTAGGCTGTGTGCTGCAATATCTTACCTTGAGATGACAGGAATGGTATAAAAAAAAAAAAAAAAGAAGGCAGATATTGCAAATGCTGGTTATACAGCATATCACAAATATTTAAACAACTGGAAACCAACTTATTTAAGAGGGCACAGTGAAATTATGAGTTCTGATGAGATCGTACTCAAGATATCATTTGAAAAAGAGAGGGCATATCGTGGTGGTAATGGAGACAAAACACAGCATTGTATAGACTATAGAAAAGAAGACATTGAACAGAAACGAAATACAACAGCTGCAGGATAAAATGTAGCGTTATTCAGACATCAAAATATTGCACTCAGTTTGCTGAAGATTTAATTATCTGTTGCGTTTTGAATACAAAACAAAACTATTATTTTGCTTCTGTTCAAAAATGTTTTCATTTCCTTACACATGAGCACATTTTAAAACAATGAACACCAGAGAGCTGAAATGAAGCATGTCTTGTAGCAGTCAAAAAGTATTAAATTTGTTAAAAGAATGCCTCAAGAAATCTTTTATTGTTTACTCAGAAGACTTCATTTCCAATACGGCTCTTTTATTTTGTCTTCATTCAGTTTGTTCACATTGTTTTCTGGCTTCTTCCCTTTACCCATACTGTCTGTCATTGGTAGAGAATAATGAAGTATTTAATAGCTAATTATTATATTTCTAAATAAAAACAAACAAACAACAAAAAAAAAAACAAGTCCCACATAGTAAGTATGACAGTGACAGGAACACTGGGACATAGGAATGTAAGGAACAAGTCCCCTGTAATTTCTATTTAATAAGCTTTTAGGTCAGAAGGATGCCCAGAACAGCCACTTACCATTTCAAGTCAACAGAGCCACTGAAAGAATCTGGCAATGTCATAAACTACAGAACCTGCAATTTGGCAGATGAAAATATCATATGTCACCTATGATTTTTTTTGTTTCTCCCCTGGAGAAAAGTTGAGAAGCCTTTCTGACTCCTGAGCAACCTCTTGATATCAACAGAAGCAGCACAACACTCAGGCCAATCCATTTCTGGGTGTCATTTTAACTGGATGCTTTAAAGCTACGTGAGGAGATCAATCCAACACAAAAATATACATCCCTAATACCACTATGTGAAAATTCTCTGATTTGGACACCTAGTGTTTGGCTTGTGTATCCATCTTGAGCACTAATACAAAAGCCAAGCAAAATTTCAGAAGAGCCTTTTGAAAGCATTCCATTCATCTGGAGAGCTGTCATATACTTTTGCACTGAGAACAGAGGTTACTTCTTCACAAAACCAATGCCTTGCTATACAGGTAAAAAAAAATGCACTTGCAATACAATCTCTTTCTGTTTTCAGGGACTGACAACACCTTGCCCAACCAGCCTCCCCAAAAAGGATTTCTAATTCCTAGGGAAGGTCGCAGGGATCACAGTCTAAATCGTGCTGTTTTAAGAAGTATAAAACCTAACCACATTTAACACTAAGGGAATCTCATTAGTGCTGTCATCATGAAGGCTTTGGGCTTAATAAACAGGTGGTTTAAGGTGTTCTATTTCAGTACTACAGCTATTCCTGTACAACAGAATTCTTTTTTTTACAAACTGTCTTTTTCTCAAAACTTTTTACAAAGCTATTTTCAAACTGTATCATGTATGTATAAACTGGGAGATCGCAGAAATAGCTCCCAATTATCTGTGTGCAGACTCAATTTGTGAGCTCCTGCAGCTGCTCCCAGACCAAACAGGCATACTATACTGAATGCTGTAAACTAACAGGCACAGAATGCTGTAAGAACTGTAGCTGGAAAAGAAAGGGAGCAAAAATCTGATGAGCTGGGCTGTGGGCACAAAGATAGTATAGGCATCCTGACCTTAAAACAGGTAAAACAGAGGCATGAGTGTGGGATTCTTTTGTAGCAGGGAACACGGTAAGAAGGGGGTAAAATTAGAAAGGATTTTTCATAAGGAAATGATGGAATCATAGAATGGTCTGGGTTGAAAAGAACCACAATTATGATCTCGTTTCAACCTCCCTGCTACGTGCAGGGTTGCCAACCACCAGCCCAGGCTGCCCAGAGCCACATCCAGCCTGGTCTTGAATGCCTGCAGGGATGGGGCATCCACAGCCTCCTTGGGCAACCTGTTCCAGTGCATCACCACCCTCTGTGTGAATAACTTCCTCCTCATATCTAACCTAAACCTCCCCAGCCACAGTTTAAAACCATTCCCCCTTTCCCTATCAGTATCCATCCTTGCAAACAGCCAATTTATATGCTCCCTCCAAGTATCGGAAGGCCATAATGATGTCTCCCCAGAGCCTTCTCTTTTCCAAGCTAAACAATCCCAGTTCCCTCAACATTTCTTCATAGGAGAGGTAATTCAGCCCTCTGATCATCTTAGTGGCCCTCCTCTGGACCTACGAAAATGCAAATGGAAAAGTCAAAAGATGGAGTTAATTTTACCCTTTATTGTGATTAAAAGTGTTAATCGTGTTAATACTTTTTTTTTTTTTTCTTTTTTTTTTTGGGGGGGGGAGGTTGCTGTTGAGGTGGGGTGGGAGAGTCATTTTAATAATAAACTGATAGGAATATAGGTATTACTATATAAACTATTTTTAATCCCTAAAACATGTTTATTTTACTCTCTCTACATTCATAATAAAGAAGGATCATGCATAGTATGATCTCACATCTTGCTGAGAATGAGCTTATGAAAACCAGTTTAATTTAAGAATGAAGTAGAGCATAATGGCTCAGAAAGCCATCCGAACTGTTTGTTACTTTGCATTAATGCTGGAGGCAGCTGGTAAAAATTGCGATGTCATAGTGCAAGATAAGACACATGGCCTAACTTGGCCCTGCCCTGTGCTTCAGCTCTTGTCATGTATCTGCCTTGCCTGAGGCTGATTTGGACCCAGACTCCTGCACTGACATTCTCACCTGGCAGACCAGGGCCGTGTCTTGCCCTGCTCCCTCACTTAGCACCTGCCTTTGTGGTCTACAGGTTGCTGCTGGCCCCTTCTGCATCCCAGCAGTGAGCTCAGGTACTTCAAACACCCAGGCTACCTCTCATCAGTCATACCGCTCCCTGCTAATCTCTGGCATACACATCCATTCTTGAGATCTTAAGTAAGCATTAGTTTGTCTGATCAGAAACACTGGAGAAGTGATAAAATGTGACCTATCCAGTCTAGGATCTCCTTAACAACTTCTAACTAATAAACAATCCTTTTAATGTAATGTAACTAAGTAGAAATGGTTACGTTGGAACTGTTACTTATAATCATGTTTCAAGAAAAATGACACGGTTTTCACACACACACAGTGTTTTGAACGGCACATATTCTTGTGGAAAACAAACACGCAAGCAATTTCCAAATGGAATAAAACCTCTTCATCTACTTTGTCATTACACAAAAGTTGAGAAAGAGTGACTATTAAAAACTTCATAGTGTTATTCTTGAAACCAAGCTATACAAAAAGCACGTCATGTAGGAAAACAGGAGGTTGGCATGGTATGTACCTCGTCTGTTGATCAAGACAATAGCACTTGGAAGTCATCAGAACCAGTAATCTTGCCTTAAGAACCTGTTCCAAAGCTCGAAGAAATCAACTGTGAAGTATTCACACAGCCTTCTCCAAGCACTATAGCCTTAAACATACGTAGGCTGCTACAAAAGTAATGCCTTCTATTTATTTATATGGAAACTACAATGGATACAAAGAGCACAACAACGGTATTCAACAGAGAACATTCTCAGTTACAAAATACTCTTCTTGACTATAGTTACCACCATTAGCAATGCTTTTTTGCCTGCAATGAGCATGTTGCTACTGCTGAAACACACAACCTACAGCCTCATTGTGTTGACATTCACTGGTCACCACAAACATTCAGCAAGAGTCAGTGAATGTCAACAGGTGCCATTTTTTCAGCATGGAAGAATGTGATTACACACCTTTGCTTCACACACACTCCCATGCCAGACACCATTCTGTCAGACTACCCCTCTGCTGCCATCTGTCACACAGCAACAAAATGTAATGGAAGTAGAGTTCAACCTCTACTGCCAGACCACCAACACTGCCTCTGATGTTGTGGGCAAACATAAGAAAACAGAGATTTTACTTTCAAAACAGCCTCCTGGATATGAGCCACTAATATGCAGGTGATTTCTTAAGAACAAACAAATACATTTTTGTATCAAAACTCACATTTCAGAAGTTGCTCTCCCAGACAAGGACCAATTAAATTCTTTCTTTCTAATCCTTGAAATAAGTCTATACTGTGTAAGGTGGAATGGGTGATTATGTGAAATGGCCTCTCAAAGATGTATTTCCTTGTGCTCACTGTGTTCTCAGCTACATGCTGAAATGCAAAATGGCTAAAAGAAACAAGGAACAGTAAAACTGCATTTCTAAAAACCCCTGAATAAGTCTTTTTTATTTGATGATAAAAACAAAGCTCATGTTTATTCTGGTGGGTACTGTTTTGTAATACACCATACAGTAATTAACTCCAGCACTGGATAATCATTTACACTGTAAGGGCTTAAGAGGCCTCAGAGAGTTTTTAAAAATTGTACTTTAGAAACACCGAACCCTCCGAATCCATCATGGAATTAAGGGAGTACAAAGCCTTATCTTTTGAACTGAAAATCACGAATGACAATCAAAATGCTTGATGTTCTCCTTCAAAAGAATATGGTATACATGTGTAAGAATGAGGTATTCTGATGGTCCTAAAAAAGCTCATTTCCACTTTCTGTGATATGGTTTGAGATTTGTTTTAAAAGCCAATCAGATATCACTATATGACATGTTGTACTGCATCATCGTACCCATGAAATACTTCATAAAGACAAGCGTTCCTCATTTTGCCACTTTTAGAAGTGTTATTCTATACATATGCTGTTATATTCACTATATGTTTACTAAGAGTGGAAACTGCCACCTCTTAGATATTCACAAATAAGAAGAGCTTTACAAATGGATCTGTTAACTCCTTGTCTTTCAGCAGAGTATTGGAAATGCATTATTCAATGGTAATTTAATTGAAAGAAGATAACAGTGTTTAAGAAAGACCATTCTTTTCCTCTGTCTATCACACTTAATCTGAAAGGCTGATTATTTCCTCACTTGCTACTATCCCTATGTGGCAATGAGATCAATTTCATGTTCTAGACTGAAAAATGTTGCTTTTTTCACTTTTCTCTGCAAAGCCACACTTTCCCAGATTGTACAGGAGGAAAACCTGAAAAGACAGCCTTATTGAACATGTTTAAAGTATTGCATAATGGAAGAAGTTTGATTTGTTCTGAACTAGAAAACAGCCCTGCAAATACAATAAGGTTTAATTTTCAGCATTATGTCTTTTGCTCAGTGCTCTGACACTCACATCAGCAGTAGAACACAAATGTCTAATTTTGACTTGGCAGAATAGAGAAACAAAACTGAATTACTGGAGTTGACACTGGCTCTTATCACAGAACCTCAGTTAGAGGTTAAATATCAACAAGTAGTAGGATGTTAGAGGCAACACAGGTTTTTCAGGAAAACAAAGATGGCCAGATAGCCCAGGTAGTCTAAGCAATATTCAGGGTCTGACCAAGATATGAAGAGGCAAGAGACTGTTTAAGTTCTTGAAAAAGCCTTTAACAGCACTGTTCTAGGGGCCCAGCAGGAAGTGAAATCAGACCAAGTTACTAACAGCACACTCAGAAGTGAAATTGTATCTACACCAGCAATTAGAATGCTAGAGCGATCCTTCCTGAAGACTGCTTTGCACTTGAGTCAGTGCAGTGTAGTTTCCCATATCATTCCTGTTGTGATGGAACCAAGGATCAAGCTGCTCCCCTGTATGCCAACAGGAGTATGTGGTTGTGAGGATGTGTTCAGAAGCACCAGGTAGTACTACTCCCACATGCTTGGTGGTCACAATTTTGAGGTTGGTTTCTCTGGATGTTTGGTCTGAATTTTATCCAGTTTTACAAGATGTATGCTTAAAAAGTAATTAATATCAGTCATGGTAAAAGTAATTTCTACTTTAAACAGCAATTAATTTTGCAAAAATTTAAATGTTTAAATATAGCTTGAAGAACTCAAAAGGCTAAAACAGGGAGCATTCATAAGTTAGAGATTTTTCCTTGCTGCATGTCCTGCAGAACTGAAAAGCAGGATAAACTGCAGAACAAATTAATACAACTGTGTATGAGTTTGGTGTTTTTGATCAATCACAGAGGGAAAAATCAATTTTAACTACAGAAAACATCAGATGCTATGGATTTCACTCATTACTATAAAATTAATCACATGCACATACGTTTACCACGTCAGTAATCTCTTAGTTTTCAGTAAAAAGGAGAATTTGTACCCTGTTTCTGGAGAGAGTTCTGAAAGGATGGATCCCTGCGGCCCACAAAATGGACTAATTTTACTGTGTCATCATTTTAAAAAAAAAAAAAGTTCCTTATAACGAGTTTCTGAGCCAACCTCAAGAGTCTGAGCCCTTACAGCTTTATCAGTTCTGTCTTAGAACTAAGATATCTCATGTCTACAGCATCTGGGTTGCAACAGCAAAAGGAAATGTACATTTAGTATAAAACAACTGTTTTTATTTTAGTCCTTCATGTGTCACGTGAACATTTTTTTGGCTTCAGATTTTTGTTGGTTACTAAATACTGTGTTACATTTCAGGTGACAGTGTCCTATTAGAACAAAATATGTGAAATAATAAAGGACTTGAATGGCACATTTCTGAGAAATTTTTACCATAACTAAGGAAAGAAATATCTACCAATATTTACCAGCCTAGAAGGTAAAGAACTGTGCTATGCAAACCATAAACAAAATTAATGTATCAAAGCTACATGTGCTTATTTTCTATCACACATAAAAGTCAACTATTAGAAAACAGTTCTAAGCAACTAAGTTTAAGACACCAAACTCATGTTAAAAGAGATCAGTGCACACCAGGCACATGCAGAAAAAGTCTCTAGGAATGTGCTGAACTCCACATTCTGAAGGACTACAGGCAAGATTAAAAACCTTTGTAAGTACTTAAATTTCAGGATTTCAGAGCAGGGTCAAAATGATAAACTAATATTTTTTGTTTAAGGTTATGTTTCCACTGCAAGTTACAGCACTGAGGCACCAAGGGGGTCCTTTCAAACAATTCTGTGTTTTGACACACAGTCACAGGGACTCCCTATTAAAATACAAAGCCTTTCAGTAAACAGAGAAACTATCCACTGACAAAAGTGGTGAGTTCATGTGAGATAAAAGGTATACCCGTACTGCATCAGCTCCAGGGTTTACATACTCTTCACTTCAAGATGCCCCACACTCTAATAACTTTTCTTTAAATGAACAGATTTTGGATTTCATTGTACTACATAACAAGCACTTCTCCAGAAAATTCTTCTATTTGGATCTGCAATTATACACTTCACTTCTTAGGGATTAATGAAATACAGTGATGCATGACATGAATGGCTTATACAGACTGCAGGAAGAGAAGCCAATCACCTTTACCTGAAGTGGGAGACTTGCAACGCTCTAGCTCCAGGGAAACTGGACTGTCACTGAGTTCAGTCAGGCCTGAAAAAACGGAGTTAAAAAGTTAAGTTACAATCTAACAGGGCATGCTTCAGCTTTCTTGGTTGATGATATTCTGCACTTCAAAGTCATAGTGGAGAAAGGAACAGCGTGAAACATGAGGGCAACACCTATTTCAGAATAACTGTAGTTATCAGGCTGTCCCTACAGAAATTTAGGTCTACTTCAAAAATCACACCTCTTGTTAAATCAGATTTGTTTTCCAAGTGCCTCAGGGTAGACAGAGTCACTATACTTTGTGAGTGAAATCAAGTAAAAGCAGTTTAAAATTTAAATGTTTGTGATTCATAAGAAATTTAGACTTCCCTGTTCAAGAGATGTGGAATCAGTTCTATACTTTCATGTGCTGCAGAATGCACAGCAGAAACCATAAAATGGGGTGAGGGGACATGGATAAGAAGGAAAAAAAAGAGTGAATACTTGTAAAAGAAGAAAGTGAATAAAAGAGTATCATCACTACAATGCTAGAATCTTTTAGATGCACTGACAGAAGACTGCTCATTTTACAGAGCACATAGGTGATGGTATTGTCTGAATATAACAAGGAGTTTTTTGGACAAGACACCTTACATATCATTTAAAAGAAATTTGTGAGGAACTCATCTGCAGCAGTCTACCACGGAGCAGAGCAGCAAGTAATGTAATCCTAGCTAAAAGTGCTTAAGCATGAGCTTGTGTTTGTGAACAAACTAAAACCCATCGTTAGCACAGATCGGGCACATCTGAGCTTTTACTATCCTTTACCATGGGCTGACTGTTGAGTGTTTTTGTAAGGTACAGAAACATAAAATGGAATAATGAACATCGATCCTTTTCCAAATGCAGTACTGGAGTTTCCTAGAACTTGACAATATGGTTACGGTGCTATGATTAATGAAATCAATCTAAATTCTGTACAGTTACTCTTGGCTACACTTATAACCATGGAACGGCTTGAGTTGGAAGGGACCTCAAGGATCATTAACTTTCAACCCCCATTGCCAAATCCCAGGTAAGATTTTACTTCTGAATAAAAAGTATTTTTTGGGGAGTTTACAGAATCAGTGTTAGAGCTCAAGGTACATTGGTGCCACTGTCTTATGTAGGAAAAGCATCAAATCACACCACTGTTCTGAAAGAAAAAGAACAACCACTTTGAGAAGACCAGAATCTCTGTATGTTTGGGAAAAGTTTAAAAAACATTTGATATTATGGCGTTTTAGAACGATGAATGTGCACTTTTACACAGATAGCTCTTAATTATAGTGTGGAGACTTATGAGTCCTCCGTGTCCTCCAAAAGCACGCTTAGTCGTGAACACTTAGATTTGCTTAAGTACTGTTACTTGCAACTCTTCCCCTGGCATCAATCTTCCTTGCTTAGAAACACTGAGTTCTACTTATCATCTACCTATATACCCAAACTTTTGTTCTAACCTTGTTGAATTAACAATAGAGTCTTAAAATCATACGAGTAAGAAGAAACCTCTAAAGGTCATCTAGTCCAACTCTCCTGCTATGAACAGGGACATCTACTACTAGTTCAGGTTGCTCAAAATCACTGGACCAGAAACACTGAAACAAAGAAGTGCAGTTCCAATAACATGATACGGTGGGGAACTGTAAGGTGGAATGATACAAATATGATAACAGAAATCCTGTTTATAGGAAAAACTCACCCATATGGAAGCCTTCAGTCTGCTGGGAAACACTGAGGCAATCTCTACCAAGGAGCAACCTCCAAGAGATGCTGCCTTAGTGGTGGTCAGCCCTTAAATGAGGTCTAGAGGAGGTGGAGTCAAGCTCCACCCCTTCTGGGAGCACAGCTAAATTAGTCTCACCTGTGCTCCCACAGCTGACCCAACACTTGCCCCAGCTGATTAATCAGAGGTTCAGGCTGTGATTACCAGTTTCCCATACAGGATTCTTTTAACTTTTTGTACTTTTTCATCCATAATGTCAAAACAGGAAGGAAGGATGAAAAAAATTGAGAAAAAACTACTTTTTTTGTCTCCTAACTAATGCTTCATGACAAAGCACTGAAAGATCTGAATCCATCACTTTGCCTTCCTTTTTTGTCAGACTGCCTTCTTTCTCTGGGAAACAAACCACTTTCTCCTCCCAACCATTTTCTACTTGCCATTTTGCCTAACCAGGGAAGAAAATCTTAGACTCTGTAATCTCTAAACTCATGTAAGCTAAGAAAGAAGATGAAGATGTTACAACATGTTGCATAATCTGCAATCACTGAAAGGAATAAACACGTGTCTCAATTTTTGTTGATCTTTGACTCCATTAAACATTAAAGATTCTCTTGAGATAAGAAAGCTCTCCTTTGTACTAGTGTTTTTTTTTCGAATTCCCTTTTTAAGGAAACCATTTTAATAATTTCTCATATGTATTTCCATCCTTGATGATCTTTGAGAGGCTACAACAGCTACTGATGTTGTATTAAGAAACACTTTCATTTCCTGCTTTTAAGTTCTCTAGGCCCAATCTCTGTCCCAAGATATTTTTGCTAAAGTTAGCAAATTTTGAGTCCAACTACAGTAAGAAGAACATGGCAGGAAACTAAATGCAAATAACTGATTTTGGGAATTGAAACAGACACCTGTCAGAAGATGTACATTATTTTGCTGACATTATTCTGCTTCAGAAGAAATTATAAACATGAAAACCTGAAATATACAAGTACACCTTCTGAGGCATACAGTAGTTTTAAAGACAACTCACGGATACTTTTCAAAGCTTACTGTGATTCCCATTTCTTCTTTATTAAAGAAACAAAAATCTGACTAAAGGATCAAAAACATAACGTCTAGTAAAGAATAACAGCATCTTTGAATCTCTGATTACATGATTCAGACTTCCAATTTACTAAAGGCATCCAAGCCATCACATTTTTTGTTATAATTTAATAAACTGTAAACAAATTATCACAAATATTCACTAACCAATAAGTGAGCTCAGTATCATTTTAATTCTTAAGTCTCTGCACTGAATTATCATGCTATTTCTTTTGTATTTAAATATAATGCATTCTTTGAAAAAGGCAGCTTGCTCAGAACATAGATGTTAACTTTAAACTCAACCTAGATTAGCTTCTGCTGTGTTGACAGGTGTCACTTCAAGTGTTAATTACTGATAAGTAATGACTCATAACACAGTGTTCTGTGTCTTCCTTCAGCAACAAGGTTACTTCTGCTCTCATTCTCTCAAAGGGCAGGCCTGAAGGAGGAACATATTTCTCAGTGAAAACTATGAATTCTGAAGACTATTTTTTTAATGGATAAACACAATTTTAACCTGTTGCCTCTTTGGATTCCTCATAAAGACTATTTTCTCGTTTTACTGACAGATGGTATGAATTTCTTTTGATGGCATGAACTTCTACTAGGAGATCAAACTGATTTATTAAGTTTGTAGTTTTATGTTCCGCTGCAGGTACAATCTCTCTAGATACATGAAAATATATTCATTTTAATATAAAAATAGATGCTATCTACTCCTGGGCAAAAACATACAACTTAATTTTGACTGGTTAAGGAAAAAAAAGCCAACATTCCTCCACTTTAGTTCAGCACCACTATTTTGGCATGTAGTCTTGCTACAAGTGAAGACAGCTGCCAGCAGATGGTAAAAAAAAGAAAGAATGGGGGCACCAAACACAAGAAGTGTTTATATTTCCAGCCTCTCACACTACAATATATCTAGAGTTTACTACGTTTCCTTTCCTGCCTTTTCAACCCTTGCTTCTCCCTTCTCATTTCCACCTTCCAAACCACTGAAAGTGCTGCCTTAAGGCTCTAAGTTCACTCTCGGCCCTTTTGAGTTTGCTTCACACAAGTATAGACCATTCATATCAAGTTCTCAACAGATGATTGGCTACATTTTGTAACATTTCCATATATCAGATGACCTTGTCATTGTTGATCATGTCTTTCCCTTGGCAAATCTCTTATCTTCAGAACATTGCCTCTTTCCCCTGCTTGATGTTTTTTTCCACTCCTTCAGTTGAAAGACACCTCAGACTGAAACATCAACCCTTTATCTCTCTGTCCAGGGTGATCTTGTGTTACCCTAAGGATACATAAACACATCTCTTCTTTGTTTACGTCTGCCCATCTTCAAGTAGAATTCCTGTCTTTCTAAACTTTACTCACCAGTGTCCAGAACTACTTAATACTGTTAGTATAACCTCTTTTTTTTTTCTTTTTCTTCCCTGAAATCTCTCTCTTTGCTACTTCAGAATAGTAAACAGTACCATTCTCTTCCCTGACACTTTAACCCATAGTATTGCTTCCTTTCTTGGAACATAAAGCTAATTCTGGATACAGAGGCTAGGTGCAAAATCAAACAGTTTCTTGCAGAAAATTACCTTCAAAATGACTAACAAAAGTATACTGCTCATTGATAATCTGTCCTTGTTTCAGCTAGGACAGAGCTGATTATCTTCAGAGTGTCTGATGTAATGCCGTTTTGGCTTTGGGAAAAAACAAGGTTGATAACACACAGATGTTTCAGTTGTTGCTGAGCAGTGCTGTACAGAGCCAAGGATGTTTCAGTTTGACAGCCTCTCATACTGTCCTGACAGCATGGGGACTGGGGGCACAAGAAACGGGAGGGAACAGAACCAGGTGAGCTTACCTAACCTGGCCGAAGGGATATTCCATACCATATGACTTTGTGTGAAGATGAACTATAAAACTGAGGGGAGTTGTTGGAGGGGGTAGCATCTGCTTGGGAACTGGCTGGGCATCAGTCAGAAGGTAGCAAGAAACTGTTTCGCGCATCACGTTTTGTATATGTATATTATCATTCTTGTTATTTCTCTCTTTCTTTTCCATCTTACTAAATATTTTTTATCTCAACCTATGAGTTCTGCTTTTTCCTTGATTTTCCCTCCCATTCCATTCTGATGCGGTCAAGAGAGCAAATGACTGCAGGGTGTTTATCTGCTTACTAGGTTAAACCACAACACAATCTTTTCTTTGGCTTCAGTGAATACTAGTCTGATTTTCTCAAATTGACCTTCATGATATTATCTTCCTAGCTCATTACTTTAATTGAATCAACTCCTGATATGCCTTCCCATTAACTTCAATTTCCATTCATATAATCCTCAGTACTGTAGACCTGCTGCCTATGTTATCACAGCTATTCCTATTCCTGCTTTTACCTTGATAGTATAAGTTTTGAGCAGTTTCTTTTCCTGTTATTGTCCCTTACAAGAATAAGCTTGTGATCATAATCCTAAATCCACCCTCAATAACACACTTAAAACTTCTATCTCTCATAAAAGTAGCAAAACTCAACTTGAGAGTTGGAGATATTCTTAACTACTGCTCACTAACTAAGATACTTTATACTCTAGCACATTCTTGCCTTGTTCTTGGTCTTAACCACCTGAAAGATGCACCAGACAATCAGTGCATATTCCTACAAAAGTATCAAATAACAAAGGCAAAACAAAACAGTTTTCGAGGAAAGAGTTAATAGTGCTAATGAACAAGAGTCAAAATCACAGATTTCAGCTATGCAGTATACAGAAAGCTTTTAGGGTTAAATGTAGAAACAAGATTAGAAATATTCAGCTCTTAAAATCTGTGAGCTCTGTTTGTCATTGTGGATGAACATGTTGGACTTATTGGTCCTTTTTAGTCTTATTTTTGTAGGGGTTTTTGTTGTTATTTTTGTGGAAACTTGTAAGCCTTTGACTGCTGTTTGTCTCTTGAGTTCTAATAGACTTGTAATTAGAAAGACCTGACCATTAAAATATAAAACATTTCAAACCAGACCTTTTCATGGGCTGCTAGATTTCTAACTGACCTTCTAACTAAATAGACTCTTTTTATGAAGTACCATCACACTAAATCACATAAATTAGTTGCTAAATAATCTATCTGGAAAGATGAAACAATCTCTTTAGAGAGCATACAAATGTACTTCAACAGCCATACAGTTTTGTATTTACACGAAAAGCTAAAACAATCATCACCCCTTTCTTTATCTTGCCTGCACTGACTATTGAATGTAAAACTGCCCATCCAGTTGTTCTGCAAAGAACACTTTAACAAGAGATGAATAAGAGGCATCCTGGAGACCTAATTACATATAAGCACTACAGTTAATTAAGATACATACAGCTTGTTGGTTTAACAGTCATTTTTGCAAAATTAATTACAGCTTTGTTCATCACGTTGTGCAGTGATGAATGCTAATATTTAAATTACATATCACTATAGTTCCAAATTTTAAAATATAAAAAACATTCATTTTCATAACTCTTTGATGTATGTATTTTTATACCCACTTTATATTCCCCATTAAAGATCAGAGCCACGGGATGGCTCCCCAAAGCCAAATATTCAAGTACCAAACCAAGATTAAAATTTAAAATGCCATAGCATGCAACCCAATCGGCAGATTTTTAAACCGCATTGCTCTTCTGAGAATAGGGAAGAATTAATTAAAAAGTATAACCAGGCAGTGCCATTGCAAAACAAGAAATGCTTCATATAAGTAGGTGAACACTGAAATGAAAACAAAACCAAAGGAAAATACTCTCATCAAGACCATAGCATTATTGAAAATTCATTTCTAAGGCCAGATTTTTCCCATATTAGTCAATGAGGCTTTCTCATTGATTGTTTTGGAAGAGAAAAACAGATCTGAAATATCTGTGTAACAGAGAAAACTGTCAAAATGAGACATGGTTGACATTACAAAGTGTAATAAATTGCATGCATGCTGAATGTGTTTAAGAAACACATTACAAAGCACAAACACATGGGTTGAAGTCAGGCATAGTCTGATCATGATAATTCTATTTGCCTAACCTTTATAGAACTTACTCTGATAGGAAGTACGGATCCGTTTCGTTAAATCTGGATAAAAGTTAGACAGGCCACGCATGCAAAAGTTGTCTTTGGAACATGCCAGTACACCAGCATCAGCAGCAGGCAGAGGAAAGAGAGAAAAAACAGTCTAAAGTGAAAGGAAGTGATATCCATAACCAGCATCTAGAACAGCCAAGGTGAAGAAATTTCAGCAGATGCTTACCTTCCAATTGGGAGATATAACAATAAAAATAACCAAAAAAGTAACGTATGTAGGATGGATGGTGAGAAAGCAGCTGAGGATCATTTTTCAGATGCATAGTCTCTATTACCGACCTAGAAGAGCATATTCTTTCTTGGCAGTCACCCAGAATGTACCCAGTAGACACCATTCTAGCAGCACAACTGGAATACTGCCTTAAAGGAGGAGCCAACATTGTCCCTGACACATTGAAATCCTGCATGTTGCAATGCTGATAATAACTGTTTCTACAACAGTTACCCTCTATTTTCTGTACACAGCTCTGCATCACGTTGCCTATGTTTGGCTGCCCAAATTTGGCTGGGAAATGCTGTAAGTTTAACTGAACCAGAGAGGAAAGCTGAAGATAGCTTAAAGCTGCTTGTCTCCTCTTTCCTCCACTATTCCAAATTTACATTCTTAGCACTTGGCACAATGCGAACTAAGCTTGTGATGCTTACATGCCTAGAATGTGAGATAAGTGGTCTTTCAGGGATGGAAGTAGGCCTGAAGACTTACTTTTTATTCTCCAAATATTTCCTTTTATTAAAAATACAATCATACTGAAATATATATATATATACACACTTAGTGGAGAAATAGGATTTGATGATTTAGTGTAGGATCTGCTGTTGAAAATGCTGGTGTCATAAAACCACCGTAATCTCCCGTTTTTATGATTTTATATGTATAGTTAAAACAGTCAGCGTTTCCAAACAGATCTTAAAACCTAATTCTAAAATTCTGCAGCTACATAAATTATATTTCATAACTGTCTCTGACTCAAGTAGGTTATTATGGAATATGCAGAGCTAAATGGTTTTGTTTTTTCCCCTCGTGCAAGTTAATTTTTTAGACAATCAAAAACGTCTGGCAAAATTTAACTGCAGTGATGAACTGATGTTTCTAGCATTTAATGCATAATAATAGGTATGAATTACAAATGTGACCCTCTTGGCATCAATTTTAAGATGTGGTACAGGTGGATCTAGTAAATTTATATTAGGAGCAAACAAAGTGGCTGATTGGAGCTAGTTTTGCTATCAACATAGCACGTACCCAGTTATTATGTTATTTCCCAATCACGACTACCTTTTCAATTAACAACAAATAACACTTAGCAGAAAGTACAATTAACTTTACACTCAAGTCTTGCATATTGTAGGGAATTTACTGAAAACAGGAAGAAAATAGCAGACGAAGACTACAGTCAAAGACTGCACTTCAAGAGACTGCCAGAGAAGCAGTTTACTTCTCCACTTGTGATCTTTAGAGACTCAGAGAAGGGAATTACTTGCTGACTTCCATCCCAAAATAATAAACTTCCTGAAACTTTTTGCTTCTGAGAAAAAGTATCAGTACTTAAAGCGCATCAGGTTTCTTCTGTCCATTGGCTGGCAGATAGTCATGCACGTCAAAAGCACTATAAAAAGCCACAGGCAAAAAAAAGTCAAAGAATGTCAAGCTCATAACCACAATATTTTAATTCCTACCTGCAGCAAACTGTTTGCTTTTGCGAGGTGAACGGGGCTGGCGCTGGTATGGATCACTTGATCCATACAATTCGAGGGTTCCCATGCTCAGTAGTACGGTCTTTTGCATGAAGTCCACAACAGCCAAGCCATTGCAGTTTCCAAATGCCACTCTGAGAAAAAGAAAAAGTTCCTCAGAGATATGAGTAATATATAGTTAAGTGGTGCAAAAAAAAAAATAATTATTATTTAGTATTATGAATTCTGCAGCAAGATTTTCTTTAGAAATGACTCAAAGCTTACTTTCTGTAATTACAGATCTGTAATCCTAGATTGATAAAACTGTGTCCTGAAACATGGTAACTGACATTCCAGAAAGCAGACTACTGCTTTTAACCTTCTGTGCAGGACTACAATTTACACAAGTAACGCATGAACCCTGGAACAGTAGACCAAAAGGTTATGGAGTTAATAAATGAAAACAGTTTGGAAGCCTAGGCCAAAGAATTCACAAAACAAACTTCAAACACAACATCTTTGCACAAATATATACAGACATACGTATGAATTTTTACTCTGTGTAAGATTTCTGAAGTCTCTGAATTGTCAGCTGACTTGCAGAATATTGGTGGGAGTCAGACACCTAACGCTCATTAAGGCTCATGTATTTTATCCCTTCAGCAGAGCCAATCTGATCAATGTATCTGGGCAATCCTCAATAAGAAAATACATTAAAAACTGCAATTAAATAGAGCTCGAAGAAGAGCTCTATACAGATATGCTCACCTGCAGTTCCATACAGAATTTAGTATTGGGAGGTTCTTTGTTCACATTTCAATTTCAGGTCTCTGCTGCTCTTGCAAACAGAGATTAGCACTCACATAAAAAAAGCTGTTCTTACAAGACAACTTCCAATAAAAATAGGCTATAATGACATTTAATACACAATCACCTTTTTTTACAAAATGTACTTCAGTGATTCTTTCACAATAACTTCTAAAATTTCAAATTTGAAAGGTAACTGGACTTAACTTGAAAGAATGGACGGAATGACGCAAAGCAATTCAAGTCCATTAACAGGAATAGTATAAAAATAATAGCAAAAATTACAGTTTAACATTTCGTATTACACTCATCACATAAACTCAAATAATTTTTACCCAATGGTCAGGATTACAGCATCTTCTGATTATTTTTACTCTTACTTCAAATAACTTTAAGGAACTTCAAAATTTAGCTGGGAAGTACAAGATTTAGTGCAACAAACAATAAATCAATGTACCTTAATTTTGAGTTACTTACAGTCCATAAGCAGAGTTTACAGCCAGACTGGTAATCTGTTGTGGAGGCTCACCATCCACCCACACCAACTGAATAACAAGATCTGCTTGGTATCCAGGAGGCATTCGCACAGGTCGAGTCTTAACACTATGAAGAGATGCAAAATAAAAACAAACAAACAGACTGAGCCATGAAAAACAAATGTCTCCCTGAGAAAATATTAATGGAACAGAATCCATTACTAAGACCACAGCACTATGCACAATTGCAGCATATTGTGCATATACCCGCACATAGAGACTAGGCTTTCCAGTCAGAACATGGATAATTTAGAAGAATTCCAGGCTTTGACCTAAATTTCTGCTTTAGAAATAAATCTGAAAATTTCAACATTCCCTAAATGATTAACTCTGGAGAAGATGTAGGTGAGGTTAACAATTGAGGTTAATAAAAACAATTTTTGCTTAACAATTTTGCTTTTGTTCTCTTTTTCCCAAGTATTTTCTTGTACTATACCAAAGAATCACAGAATAATTAAGAGTGGAAAAGACAACTAATATAATGGAGTTCAATCATCAACCCATCACTCATGCCCACTAAGCCATGTCCCTCAGTGTCACACCTACACAGTTCTTGAAAATCTCCAGAGACAGTGACTCCATCACCTCCCTGGGCAGCCTGTTCCAATACCTAATGGAAAACCTGAGTGTTTTCTTCTGAAAAATCTTCAATATAACATTTCTGTGTTGTTGGAACTATTGTCATTATTGTGTATCCAAAACTTCTGTATTTGACAATTCTATTTATCTGTCTAGTGCAAACAATTATTATTTTCTTCTTAGGAGTATAATTACCTCTTACATGACCTAGTCCTTTTGAACAACTGCTTCCTACATAAAATCTGATATAAATATTGACACCCTTTCATATTCTATTATGACAATTTCAGTGACTTGCACAGCACACAGCAAAGATGTAAACTGAATACTTTTGTAAGCCTATTTATGTTCTTGACTGGTAGAATTTACTTGATGATACACTGATAGAAGATACTATGCAAGAACAGCAATTCTTTGAGATGCATTAACTATAAATACTGAGAGTGTATATATTACACATCTTATTAATTATAGGGTAGGCTATCACATATAATCTTATATCTACGTGATAAAAAGAAACACTAAGTATTAAAAGAGTAAGGAGTGTAGCTAGTCAATATACACAGAGACAATGCAGACAGAAAAACTGCAGTTATTGGCAAATAATTATTTCTGCTGTATGTGCTTCTCTACATATAGCTCTGCTGTAAATAACCTAAGCAATATTGGGATTGTAGAGGTGAGATCTTTGCTGACTGGTTATGCAGAGTATCTTCTGAAAACGACCATGACAGGACCCGGCAAGCTTTCCAAGCATTCCTGGTCCACACACCTGACATGGTGGTAGATTAGACTGGAAAAAAAAAAGACCCACAAGTTTTTACTGTAGTGAGTGAGTGCAGTGAGGTTGTTGGAACTGGCTGTGTCTGGCATGGAGCAGCCCCAGTCTCACCTCACATAGGCTGGACGTTAGGGAATACTTCTCTGAGAGCAGTCAGGTGCTGGAATGGGCTGCCCAGGGAGGTGGTGGAGTCATCAACACTGGAGGCATTCAAAAAATATTTAGATGTTGTACTGAGGGACATGGTTGTGTGGGAAACATTGGTGATAGGTGGACAGCTGGATTGGATGATCTTAGAGGTCTTTTCCAACCTTGGTGATTCTATGACTCCACTTTCATCTCATAATATGAATTATGTTTAGAACATAAGATTTTCAACAAGCCTTCCTTTCCTTAAATCTAATAAGTATCCCTTAAGGAATTCACTGAAACAATCGATTATATTCTTACTGATTTCAATGGCACAAAACAGTTTCCCACTGGGATTTCCTAAATAACTTATCTCTGCCTCTTCTATCGATTTTAATGGTTCACATTAATGATTAAACATATGTCTGAGATTCAGTTGCTAACTGAATGAGGAAGACAGACATACAGAAAAACAAAAACTATTGTCAATTATGCATGGACAATGCCACAATGTTGCTTTTAAACATTAATGCTATTTTCAGGAGCAGAACTGATGAAAATATCTGCAAATCATACAGTGTTCATTTAAACTGCATTTGAAGTAATTGAGACATTTAAAATATTTAACAATAATTAAACTGAATTAATAATTAATTCACTAAATGAGAGCAATCTTTATCAGCTGTGCACTATAATTCTTTAGAAATTATGATTTATGGAGTTTTGTACGGAATTCTGTTCTGAAACTCTTTAAAACCTATAATTTATCTGCATAAGAATATATTAATTGACTCCAAACAGTAGCAGTGTGTACTAAACTTTTAAGGTTCTCTTCTGAGCATGAACATGGTTTCCTTTCCCTATGTGTAATAAGATGCATATACTTCTTTCATAGATGATTATTTTAGTGGTATACTTATTAATCAAGGAGCTTTAAGTATTTTTGTGAAGTTTAAAAAAAAAAAAAAAAAAAAAAAAAGTGACCTATTCTGTGTTCCATTAAAAACTGGATGCGAGATGAAGAATTACTCATAGATCATACCGGAAAATTAGTTAAACCTTCACTGCAACAGTTTATCTTCACCATAGCTTACTTTCAGCCTATTAAATTCCTTGATAATTACATTGCCTTAATTCTTTTGTTTGTTCCTTATTCTGGTTCCTTTTAGTTGTGTCACATAATGTAATCAACATTCTTTTCTTGATAGTTGATAGATCATTAGAACTCCTGATAAGACTGCTTGCCCCAGAAAGATAAAGCTTTGAACAATGGCTGACTCACCTAAGACACGGGATACTGTCCTTCATCATTCCTTCGCATGCTACAGTGTTGGTACTACCTGAAAGGCTCTTTAAAGAAGGAAGCTGGGAGGAGGCATCTGGAAATTGAGGAATTATTTCTGGTTCAGGAGTAATGATATCTTCTACTTCATACTGAAGTCGTACCTCTAGTGACTTAAATAAATAAAAAGCTGTCACAATTTAATAAGAAAGCAGCTGAAAAACTGTATTACTTTTAAATAAAAATCGGAAGTTTTGTGGTCGTTTTTCCCCCCGAAGATTGAAAAAAACCAAATATATCATAATCACCTACAATTAAAGAATACAGTTTTGTTTGTTTGTTTGTTTTTTTAATACAGCCTAGCAGTAGAATTGCATAGGAACTTGTCATTTACCCTACACTTATGGAGAAATAATTAAATATATTCTTCCAGTACTGACTTTGTTCCAACCATTTTATCATAAGTGAAAGAATACAGTTTTCCAGAATTTAGTATGAAAAGAGGTATTAATTACTCACTTTCAAGTAAACAACATTTTAGCATAAGAAAGTATCATTCAGAGTCGATGTCATGAAAATTTTCTTATTTTTCACTACTGTGTTCCTAAGCCAACTGATTAAAAGAATCACCATCAGCTTCCTCTCTATTGCAACTACAAAACTATCTCTAAAAGACAACTTTAAGCCAGCATGCAGAAGTTTAACAAAGTGAGTAGTACTGATCCATGAACTCCATCTGTCCTCATGTTGGGTCAGGAGCACAGAGTTCCATGTTCTTTAAACATGAGTTTGGCAGATTCTAGAATTGCATCTAAACCACTTATCTTTCACTTTCCTTCTGGATCTCCTCAGACTGGAAAAGGAGACCAACGAAGTTCAGCCATGCTTCCACTCTTTCCACTAATTCAGAAAACCTTAATTGAAGGAATTCTAAAACAAATGGGAAACTGTACAGGGAGTTCAAATCTCTATAAGTGATCATCTCAGAATATCATGATAAATACTGGACAATTCTTTTTACTTCATGAATTATCCAAGGAGAACTTTGTGTTGAAAATAATAAGAAACAAGGTAATTCCCTCAAAGAGATTATGTCTTGGGAATGCTAGCTGGACCGTAATATCAGTGTTGGTTTCTTGAAGTGGTCATACACAATTGAAAATGTAGACCTTGCAAACTCCTCAGTCAATGGTCTCTCACTGAGACATCATCTTCACTAGAATAAAGATGGAAGCATTAACTGGGTGGTGAGTTTCAGCCATGGTGACAGCAGCATGAAAGACAAGCCATGCCCTGCTGTCACACCACAAAATTAAGACCATCTCAGTCAGCTCAGCTACATGAACTGTCAGATTACTACCTAGGAGACTGTTTACTAAGTGGAATATTGGCTTTAACACATTGGAAATGATAGTGGCAGTGTTGGAATATTGCAAAGTTTGTGCCAACTGGGTCCCATGAATGTTCACACAGTAACAGAATGAACGCTATATTCCAGTTTGTCAGGACCTACTATACCAATAGGAGGCTGCAAGTGAGAGTTTCTTGGATTGCACTGTCACTGGTGATGAGGCATAGTGTCACCACTACAAACTGGAGTCAAAATGGCACTCCATACAGTGAGAACATGAGAATTCCCCTGCAGCCCTCAATAAGTAAAGAGATATGCACTGTCTTCTGGGATAGGAAAGGGGAACACATCCAAACCATCAGCTCTGACCTCCCACATCGTGACACTGATTAAGCTGAAGGCTCAAACTTCCAGAGTCAGGCCAGAGAAGAAGAACCCTCTTCTTTTGCAACACAATAATACCAGGTCCCATGCCAGTTTGAAGACTGTGGAGCACATTGCCAGTTTTAGCTGGACTATCCTATGGCACCAACTGCGTAGACCAGATTTGGTGTCTTCTGACTTCCTTCTGTTTGGGCTGATGAAAGATGGATTGGACTAGCAACAATGCTGTTGTAGCAGCTGTGAAACAGTGGGACCCCTCCACTGGTGCAGATTATTATAAGCGTGGCATACAGGCTTTTGTTCTTGTCTGATGAAAATGCATAGATATTGGTAATGACTACACTGAAAAAGAATGTTCTGCAGCTGAGAATTTGCTCTATCAATTAGTGTTATTGTGCTCTTTGTATCTGTTGTAGTTTCCACATAAATAAAAGACATTATTTTGGAGCAATCTACATATGTTCTGAGACTGTCCAGCTCTTTTTCAATATAGAAAAAAGCTACTGAATGTGAAGTAGTCAGGTACATATTCCAACAAATGCTCCTATACTTTTTCTTAATAAAAAAGTACCATTTAGTACCATTTAGGAATGAAGACTTCAATGTTTACAACAAAAATGCTGAAAACAAGAGATGAGGCTCATCTTGGAGATGCACAGAACCCAGAGGAATTCACTTACTCCTCTGAAAATATTAAATAATAGTAAAACAACTATTTACAGAACAATTTAGCATATAAATGTCTCTTAACTGTGGACAAAATCTGAGGAACTGTGAAATTGCTCACAATATTACACTTCAGAACATACCAGGTCTGTTGCAACTAAGCTGAAAAACTAAAACACATGAAAATTACACAAAATGAATGTTAGCTAATAAAAGATAAAAGTGCATTATTTGGAATAAAGTATTAACATTGACATGTCATGTTTTAAGCAATGCTATGCATACGCTGGCCAACTTGGTGAGATTAATATTCATTAGTTTTAAAGTATTCCTGAAAGGATACACTCAGCTTGAAAGTTGCTCTTCAGGAGGAAAAAATGACAGGAAAAGAACAGAATGGGTATAGGCAATGAGTGTCCTTACCAACTGGCACATGATTTACAGGCCAAAAGTGACACAGATGTTTTTGTCAGGCTACAACTACAGCCTTTCTAAAGAACATTAAAATACCCTCACTGTAAATAAGTTCTTTCACATATTTGTGTAGAACTTCCTATGATCCAGTCTTTGGCCTTTGGTCCTTGTCCTATCAGCTACACACCACTGAAAAAAGTCTGGCCACATCCAATTGCTTCCTGCACTTTGGGTATTTATAAACACTGATCAGGTTCCTTCTCTGTCTTCTCTTCTCTAGGCTGAATTAACCCAGGTCTCTCAGCCTTTCCTTGTAAGGGAGATTCTCCAGACCCATTTAGATTGCCTTTCTCTTAAGAATTGTTTGCTCTTGAATATTTTAGACTAACAAAAGAATATTTTACATGTAAAGGGTTGTTGAACCGTTCTGTTAGAAATGGTTGTTGCTACTGTGCAGAAACGCAAGGTTTAAACTAAAGTTTACCTTTCTGAATGACGAGTAAAAGTACCAGGTGACTGCAGAACAGTTAAAAGAACATGAACTGTGTGATTCTACCTGAAATGAAGTGACTGCTTAAGACACAAAGACTGAAAAAGGGATATTTGAATAGGATTGAAGCTCAAGATGCTTAAGAAAATATCAACTACTTATCCATAAATCACCTTGCTTTTCAAATGGTGTCCATTTTGAGGGAAGCAAAGTCAATATAAGCCAGAAAAAAAAAAAAAAAAAAAACAAAAAAAACCCACACACAAAACCTGCCTTAATTTTGTTAAAGCAAGTGACAATTTTCAGTCCCCTTTTATTACAAATATTATGAAAGTAAATTGAAGATATGAATTGAGTAATGTTATCTGGGAAAAACGTACATCAGTCAGAGATGTACTGTATTGAAGTCTTAAAAGTGAAGTACATCTGACAACCATCCTACAGCACATTACTATTAAAGCAAAAAATAAGAGAGTTGGATCCCCAAACCTCACTCAGTTTTTATCATCAGCTTAAGTACAATCAATATTTCATTCAAAAAGTTTTAAATGGAATATTCCCAAATCTGTGTTTATACAGTTGTACACAGACACAGAAGGCACTTTCATCTAGAAACGGTGTTATTTCATAAACAAGTAAAATTCTAAACGACTTACCGCAATTTCAGTATTAACTTCATGTTTGCTGAATCTATAAACAACCACATATGCAGAAACTCCTGCCACACAGAAAATTCGGCTTTCAGGACACCAGTACATCATTTGAACAGCAAAAGGGTCTTCTTCCACAATCTCAGCTGTTGCTTTTCCTTCCCCTGACTTTTGTTTTTCAAAGACTTTTGATGTTTTTAATTTGTACAACATCTGCAGTGTAACTGGAATATATTAAAACAAACAGAAAGACCTAATTAACCATAAGCAAATCAGTTATAAAATTCTTCAGTTCCTATTTTCTTTTCAATGGTGGTACAACAAAGAATTATATGAAGGCCTAGAAGAGAAGAAGATGGGTATTATAAAATGCAGATTTTCTGCTCACACACAGTACAAGTACGGTATGTATTTCATATTTACAAAACCGATATCTGTCTGTGAAATACTTTTGATTAGCTTCTGAGGCAGAAAGTAAAAGGTGCATATTAGTCGTGTGTTCATATTTAGGCTTACACTCAAGTGGTAGAGAAAGGCTCTGATCATGCTGCTATTTTCTTCATCACACATGAAACAAAGATTTCTTTTGTCTTGCTATAAAGGCTGTATGGGTTGTTAAGAGAAAAAAACGTGGAATATATTCTGGTGGCCTGGCAAGACAAAGTCTTTCTGAAAGGAAGATGCTCTGATTTGCTTAACCAATAAGCATATCTTTATTAACACCTGCCCATAAAAATCTTAATATCTAGAAGCTTTAGTCAAGAGTACATCTCAATACCGAGAATTTTGGAGGTAACAGGAATTAAAATCAACCAGGTTTTGCATTACTGACATTACTCTATGCTGGGTGTTTATTTATTTTTCTTGCAACTTTTACATTAATTTATCACACTAGTCAATCACTGCATAAGATCAGAAAAAGTCAGCCAGGCCCACTAACTATTAGGGTGGGTATATACATATAAAAGTAAAGCTGTTGCATATATTACTGTAACTGTGCTAGATCTGCCCAGCTACACTGGGCAATAAACAATGACAAGATTGAAGAGCAGCACTCTAGTTATGTAATCAGATGGCAAACACATCAAAATTACATTTCCTGTTTGCTGTACAGGTGTATTTCCAGGAATCTTAATATATATGGCACCTCCCCAGGGTGGTGGTTGAGTCACCACCCCTTCGTGTGTTTAAAAACTGATTGGATGTGTGCCCAGGGACATGATTTAGTGGAGGGTTGTTAGGGTAGTATGGTTAGGTTATTGTTGGACTTGATAATCTTTAAGGTCTTTTCCAACCTGAGAAATTCTATGATTCTAAATTTTCACAAATTACAGCAAGTGCTTCTGCAATGAACATATCATTCTCTTGAGTTTTGCAGTGGTGGAAAGGCCTCAAGATGTCCTTGATCCCAGAGTCAAATTTAAATTGGCACTCTGAGTTAGTAGCAGACTTCTTGGGTCTACATATACTAAGACAGGAAGAATTACAGAATCATAGGGCACAAGTACAAGGCAAGATTCCATGCCTTACACTTCTACAAATTATTAGGCACCACTGACACATATTTAGTGCAAAAGCTTGGAAAACTTGGAAGGCTGCTTTGGTGGCTTAGTATTTGCCTGTCTCCCAACTATCTATGTTTTCAGATACGCAATTAAATTATGACTAAAAGCAAGTACTTTGTTCCTTCAAATAAGAGCAGGATAATATGTTTGACAGGAATCCTCAAATTAAATTTGAATGCTGTTTCAAAAGCTAAGAATTTGTAAAGCTTTGTAATAAGTAAAGCTTTGTAAAAAGTAAGAGCTAATTATGGCACTGGTAATACTGCAAGTGTTCTGAAAAACAGGACAAAGGATGTCAGAAATGTATAGAGAGTTGTGTTACTGTTAAAGAGATCCATGAATGTTCCTCCTCATCTAAGCTTTTACCTCAATGAACAGTTCCTACTGCAGCAGGTATAGACATGTTAGAGGGTTATGTTGATATCCAATGAGAAGTTTTTTCCATATTTATTTCCTTTCCTCTTTCTCTTGTTGACCTCATTGCAATTCCTTTATTTTGGTATTCATAATATCTTGAAAATGCAAACTCTAGAAAGAAACTCTAAGAAATACACACTTTTTTTTTTTTTTTCATGTATATGAAATGAGGCTTTGGAGTCTCATTTTCTGATGAGTGATTTGGTATTTGGCAAAACCAGAATTATGTGACAAATTCATGAGGTTTAACTTACATTAATTACATGTAAACATTCTTCACATTTGGTTAGAAATGGTGATAGCATTAATCATGCCAGTTATGCAGAGAGATGAGGAATCAGCAGGTACTTTAGTTATCAGTACAGTAGGTATTACTGACCAATTTATCAGACTGTTTATTAGGGTCACACAAAAATAACTCTATGTCTCCCATTTCAGATAACAGTTTCTTCCATGCTTACTTCTTTAAGAAATTGGAAGAGACTGTCAACTCATGAAAAAGATGTTCTACCCTGAGAAACCAGTATTACGGAGGAGAATACAAGGCAACTAACTATGCTGCATTATTTATGAAGCAGAGATGTTATCTGGAACAAAATACCATAGCTTTCAACTGCGTGTTTTTAATAAATACCTTTTAATAATAAGTGCCATCTGTATTTTCTTTAAGGAAAATACGCTGCTCTCTGAAACATTTAATTAAAACTAAAACATATGGAATAACTATTTTCTGATGCTTTTTTCTGCTAGGATGAATGGAAATGTCCTCCCCAATTAATTCCTGGAATTTGAGACTGGACAAGTAAAGACGCAGGCCTTTAACTAAGATATCTTACTATATTGTCATGTTTTGTTTTTATCTGGCTGTCAAAAAGACTACGTTATATCACTAGTGCTCTTTCAGCTGACTGTTTTATATGTACAAAAGGATTATGCCTATGGGATTATTTAACAGTACTTCATTCTTCCTAGGTTTTGGTATGTCAGATTGAAATTTTTTATTCCTGTCCTGGACTTTCATCTCTTCTCTGCTTAAAATATTCCATTAATGGTTTTTTTTTTCTAATTTAATAAAAATTTGCTTTATTTCACCCAACCATACCTAGTTACAGCATTATAGATATTAGTATTCATAATGTAAACACATCACGTATTACATGTAAATATACTTTTGTGTGTGAAGGCATGATTTTTCAGTATTGTATGAAAGCGGACTTCAAAAACTTACTGGCAGAAGCATCCCAAAACTTTACTGATCCATCTGCATGGCTTAAAAAAAAATAAATTAAATGTGTTAAAACATCATGCATTTATAGAACATTTTTTTTTGCTTCACCGAGCAATAAATAGAAGTGGAATAAACTGTATTTTGCTTCTGTGTTAATTCTCTATACTTTAATGGCAATATATAATGGTGTATCTACTAAACATAAGGAAATATTTTGTTATTTGTGCGATTGATGGAATACCATTGGATGAAATCCCCTATAGAGAACTAAGCTGACTATGATTTTTAAGATCACAACAGCACAAAATTAATTCATTTATGAATGCCAAGTTTACGATGTAGCACTTCTGGCCTAGCAGTGTGCAAGTATCAAGCCTATAAGCCTAAGAACTCTAAAAATGCCACATATATCTTACTTTGAAAAGTCAGAGGTCAAGTTCAATTTGCTTAGCACCTAACAGCTGTGTTCCTTTTAGTAATAGAAAATAATCCTTGAAATACAACTGTAGAAAGGAGATGCTTCTGTTTAGAAGAATAATTTCTTCTTCCCCTTACCGATACTACTGCACATATCATAACTGCATTTTTTAGAATAGATTTTAACTATCATTGATCATAACCATTTATCAAACATACTGCTATTATCAGTGTGTCTGAGACCAGAGGAAAATAGGAGTGTATCATACAAGTTCCTGTTTTACAGGGCGTCCCCTTGAAAATCCATCAAGCATTCACTCCTCTTAGGGCTTCTTCTGCAATTTGAGTCTTTTTATGCCTTTTTCTATGGGACCGTCCATCACTTAAAAGAGGAAATAATCCCAGTGCAACACATCTCCACTAATGATGTGGTATTAAAAAGCCTTCCTAAATCATCCCCAGATACAAAGCCCCCAGAAGGCTGAAGGACAACAGGCATAGAAAAACAGCTGGCTCCCTTTTTTAATGCTACGGCCTTCAAATAGTAAAAGGATTCCAGTGAATTCCCCTTTTCAAAGATCCCACTTTCACAAGATGATTTCACAAGTAGACTTGCCATCTAACACTGGGGCCTCAATCAGTAATTCTTAACAGTAGTTCATCCTTGAACACAAAGTTCTATTTTCTACAGCAAATGGGATTTTCTGATGTGATTTTGCACCCAAAATAAAAGCTACATACCTCAACACAAGAGGTTAGGACATACAGCCCTGTCAAGGGTCAACACTTACCCACAGACAACCCAGAATTAAAAGTTCTAGACACTAACATTTTAAAAGAACAAATCCTCAGTTTCATTCTCACCCTGTAATAATGATTTCAGGATATGTCTGAGCTCCAAGATTCCATGCTCCACCACTGATAGGCCACTCCTAAATGAACAAGAGCATAGAGATCAAACCCAATCCTGATGAATTTTGCTTGGTTAATTTTTAGATTTATGAGCAGACATCTTCCAAAAAGCAATACATCTCAAAAAAGAAATGGAAATATCAAGTAGTACTCAAGGCTTTTAAAACTTATTAGCATTTTATCAATTAGGGCTTTTAAGTATTGTTGCTTTGTTATTTTAAATTTACTTTAACAACTCAAGTTCTATCTTTTTTAATGGTTGTGGCATAACTAACACTGCAAACACTCAAAACGGGAAGTAGGGGAAGGAGTAGTAAACTTTTTTGCTACTGTTTCACACTGGAGCTTCTATAAGATGCTGAATAGAACTGAGAATCCATTCTGAGGATGGAAACTACTGAAAAAGCTGGCCCAGAAAATTGGGAAAAGAGAAACTGAGCATCATGCAATGGGATATGAAATAAGGGAATTCAACTTTCACAGATTGTATGAAATCATCATCTCTTCCTTGCCTTTTAGTTATTACTGAAAAGATTCTCACTCTTTTCCTCAGTCTATGCTGGTTGAGCAAAATGGTGGTCTGTGCCTAAAGCTTGATAACAGGTACAGAATGAGTAAGGATTTGTATAGAGTATGAGAGGATAGAAAAATCTAGGAGGAAACTGGTTCTGAGACGAATGCACAGACTGGATGCATGTGAGTACAGAAAGGAGGGAGTGGCAATGGCCATCTATATTCTGCACATTTATAATGTGCATGCACAAATAAACCAAGTTGCAAAAGAGACTGTACAAGGACAAGAGACTGTGTAGGAAGTTGAATTTTTGGAAAACTGTGTGTGCAAATTAAGGACAAATAAGCAGAAAAATTCTAGTAAGAGAAAAAACATTTCTGAAGTATTTGGCTGAATTAAGATCACAAAGATGTATATAAGGCCCAGATTTTCAGTTCAAGGAAAACAAGGCAGCTCTAAGGAGAACAATTATTTCAATGTAAGAAGAAAACTGATGCCCAATTATTTGCTTACTCAACATTTTTTCTTATTTATTATGATGCATTAGTTCTAAGCAAAACATGAACCAGATTAATG
Source organism: Excalfactoria chinensis (assembly GCF_039878825.1). Lineage (NCBI taxonomy): Eukaryota > Metazoa > Chordata > Aves > Galliformes > Phasianidae > Excalfactoria > Excalfactoria chinensis. The sequence goes on from NC_092825.1 coordinate 75,455,491, forward strand.
CTTGAAATGTATAAAGTAATTCAATTCCCTATTTCTACAGCTTGCATTATTTCTAAAACCCTCCCATTAAGACTATAGTAGCTCAATAAAATAATAACTAATATCCTTGATTAATAGAATACTATCAACCTTCAAATTCCACTGAAGATCTGCTTTGCATTATAATCATTTTATAGGCTATTTCTTTCTTTGATATGGATAACATTTTCAGACAAATTCAAATTTTACCTTAATGGTGTTCTGATCTCACATAATTCCAGCAGCCTAATGATAAAGTCCTGCATAATGGTGGCTTAATTCTTATGGTTTAGTGGTGGTAGATACTACTGAGGGATGAATATCAGAACATAAGTCACAGAAGGAAAACTGCACCTAATCTGCAGGTTGAACTAACTTGAAACTGGTTATTAAAGAAGTAAAACGAAAAGAATTTGGCAAGATATTTCAAAGACACAGGTAGTACATGTGTTTTGTTTGTTTGAAAATACTAGTTTTGTTTACCTTATTGCTGTATCCTTGCTTTTTATGTTTTGCTCCTACAGAATAGAGTACAGGGATCAAATCTGGAGGACAGTCGGCAAAATATTCTGTGCAGGTGACAGGTGACTCATGAATGTCAATAGGATATGGATTTTCAAAGATTGGAAAACTAGTCAAGGAAGACAATTTATTAGAAGCATGGTGACACACTGAGCCATATAAGAAGACATTATTATTAGAAAGTATAAACACAATCTAAGTAAAATAATTACTGATAAAGTACATTTTTTATTATTTTTTAAAACATACATATTGTTTTTAATGCCAATAGAAGCTTCTGGTTATAACAATGTACAAATTCCTGCACTGTGACAATAATCTGTTTTTTTCATTAGTGTGATTTTTTTCAGCATCTCATAATCTCATTTATGAGATACAGAAATCATATTTTCTAGAAGCTTCAGATTCATCCATATGGTATATACCATGACCTAAGAACTAACTATTCAACTGCAGATGTTATGTTCAACAGTTCTGTTCATTGTGTTGATATACTATTGATTCTACAGCGAACAACTGCAATAACAGATGAAGTAGATGTCAGTTTACTTCCCACTTTCATCAGTATGGACTATCTGAAAAGAAAGAAGGCCTCATTTCTGGCAGATTACACAATGTTATTCACAATTCAAGAATGCAAGAAATGTGGCTCTAATTTCACTTGCATCCATGTTATATTGCTGAGATGACTGAATTACTCTTGAAAGCAAATGAGGCCAGAATATGATTTACTTAAAAATGTTTCAAATCATTGCAGAACAATGCTGCTCTTGATTATACCAATGTGAATGTGGATGCACTTTTTGACACAGAACAAAGCAAATAAGAATCACATCCTGCACTATATGATATATATGAACATTGATTTTGATGTGAAAGTATTATTTGTCGTTTAAAACAACAAATGGATCATGAAAGAATCCCATAGATCCAGTATAAATCAGTGTCATTATTTACTAAGGTACTCGAGTAAATACTTAAGTGGTAATCCTTGTGGAGTCCAGTGAAGTTAGACATGCATATAGGCACTAGTTGGGGGTAATTTCTAACATGAAAATTCAGGTTGTAATTCAGCAAACCTCCAAGAATCACTTAACTTTGATGCTGTGTTTGAGGGCTATACCAAAGGGACAGCAGATTTAGACTTACTTCCAAACTCAAAAGCAAGCTTCTATTGATTGATTGATCCTAGCTTCTAAGGTGGAAGTAAACATATAGACAGAATGACTTTGTGTAGTAAAATGACACTCCATTATATCATTTGGATTTTATTTTTTTTTTAAAATCATAAAATTCTAAACAGTTAAGAAATAACCATAACTTCATATAAGATTTTCTATTCTACTTACTTGCTTTGTGTCAGGTCAACAACAATGAGATCTTTTTCCAAAAGCACAACTACAGCATAGGGTTCTTGAAATTCTGTAAGAGAGGAATCCAGTATACAAAACAACGAATTCTTCCACTAGGCATTTTAAACACTATAGTCACATTTATATTCTCTGAATGCTTGCAGTATATTAAAATCTAGAAATCACTTGATTAGGGACAAATAGGAAATGAGAAAAGAAATAACTTCCAGGCAGAACTGCTGATTAACATACAGAAATAGTATTGGTATTGTATGGGAACTGTTGAGTCATGGCCTGAACCACTGATTTATCACCTGGGGAAAGGACTGGGTCAGCCCTGGGAGCACAGGTGAAGGCAATTCAGCTGTGTGACTGGAAGGGGTGGAGCCTGGCTGCACCTCTCTTAGACCCCATTTAAGGGCTGACTGCCACTGGGAAAAGAGCTCTGATAGGAGATCCCTCCTTGGTGGAGCTTTCCCCTGTAAGCCTGGAAACTTCTGATGCAGACAAGCAATCTTCTTCCCTTCCATTATAGCACCTCTCTATTGTGACAGTCCTTTTGTCATCACACGTTTGTTGTAATGCCTTTCCCGTTGTATTGATCTGTCCAATTGCTACAGGCATGATGTAGCATTTTAGCAAGATGGAACAGTGGAAGTAATGAAAGAGAATGTGAGGAGGTTGTGCATATTGCAGCATTGTTGAATCCAGTTGTTACTCAGAAAATGTATTTCTTGATGCCCAGTATTATTGCTTCTTCTATGCACAACTATTCTTTAAAAACAGGCTGTGAACAGCTAGTCTAATCCACTTGATATACAATGCCCTTGTTTCCAAAGCAATATGAAAGGATGATTACAAAGAAAATCTTCTCTGTATCTTCATTTTAACATTAATGAGGGAAGATTAAAGAAACAAGATGTCAGGGGTGCTCTGGTGACAGCACAAGTGCTTCAAATAATGCAGCTGTACTGCAGACATAGCAAGAATGAAATACTGAAATTGGACTCAGAGCACAGAAAGAACTGCAAATTAACTTTGATTACTGAAAATTACTTTTATCACATGACATTAAAACAAATAGCATTGTTTTTAATATATATTTATGATATATTTAATTTATCATTCTGTGAGAGACTTACTTTACTTGTCTGACTAGGGGCTTAAAAAGCCAAATTTAGCTTCTTTTTTACTTGCAGCTTTCTTAATTTCACTATCCAGAATTTTCTATGAATTTACCTCAGCATTTGGCAGTCTCACAATACATAGCAAAACACTTTAAGATGTGTAAGTACTTATGTTTGATTAAGAGTAATACTACTTCATGTTAGCCCATGTTTCAAAATTTATCTTGAAAGTTATGAATTCCTTATTGCCCACTGATTACTTGCTTTCTATGTTCAGAAAGCAAGCAATCTTCAGTTACGTTCAGCAATAGGGGATTTTTGAGATGGAGACAACTGTAAGACTGGAACTTCCTGGACATGAATTCATATATAAATTCTGTTCATTTATACTTTCTATAACTGTATTTGCTTAATGAACTCACCATTCGGATATGGGGTTTCACAAAGAGTTAAAAAATCAACTATAGGATGATCCATTTCAAGAACTGTAATTGCTTTCCCATGCATAATCGTTAGACTTGGTCTTCGACAAGCCTTATCATATGACAACCCACCGGAAAATATCACAAATGGTTCACTGTATTGAATATAAAAACACAATAATCATAAGTTTATGTAATAAGTTTACGTTATAGGTGTAATGTCTTAACAGCTTTAATATCTTAAATAGCTTTGCAAAAAAAAGAAAAAAGAAAAAAGGAAAGATTCTGACTGTATTAACTCACAAATGTAAAAATGAAACATACCTGTTTTTACAGGTTTTGTACTCCACTTTAAGAATTGGTTTACAAGATTCAGGCTTTTTTCCATCTCTTTGAATTTTTCCTAAGGAAAGAAAGAGAATGAAAACTGTATTAAAACATCGTGATAACAGAACTAACTGAGCTATCAAACTAAAATATACACCTTGAAGCAGCTACATAATCAGCAAGAGATAGAATTTTAAAGCTACAAGAGATAAGTATCAAAGCCTACTTCTCTAAAATATGCATGTTTAAATTAATTACATTTACTACAGCTTTAAGTTTTTACTGCTACATACGTGTAAAGGATTACAGATCACAATTCAGAACATCTGAAAATAAGAGAATGACACTCAGCTAATAATTATTGAATTTCTCTGATGATACACCTTCTCCTTAATTTTTTTCCTAAAAGATGTGATTTGTTGAGAGATAAAATTAAATGAAAAGTACACTTTAAACGCATGAGTTCTTTCTTAATTCTGGCTTAGAGAAAAGTCATTTGTAAACAATAACCAAAAAATCAAAAACAATTTTGCTTTTGTTACTTTGTAGAGTCCATGCTTGTTTTCAACAATAAATAAAAACAACAGTAAACAAAATATTGTATTACTTCTTTACTTTTTTACTATCGAAATTACCATGTGGGATTGTGGTCTGGAATGGTCTGTTAGGACTTTTCAAGTTCCACAAGGTCAGGCTTCCATCAGAGTGACTGCACATGAACTGTTTCCCTTCGTGGTGCCAAGCAACAGAATGAATAGCCTATGGAGATGAATGAAGAATTTGAGAGTGGAAAGCAATACGCTGTTTACACTAATGAAATTTTAATCTAAGACTTTGAATTATATTCATCTAATAGTGTATCAACAGTTGGATGAATTTTGTTTATTTAGAGTCCATTAACAGCACTTTTTAGTAACCAATAGCTATGATCTGCAGCTAATTGACAAAACAATCCATTATAAGTGCTAACAGGGCACAAGAATGGGAGGAATTCTATTGAATCAGATAAAAACTGAAGGCATAAGATAACAAGCAAATGGTATACAAACAAGTAATATACAATGCAATAAATATTTCTGATCGCTCCTTTGGAATATTTCATTTGGCAAATGTATGGCAATGCTGTGCAATGGTTTTTACTGATAGCATACCACAGATGCAAGCTTTCTAAGATGTATTAGAGAAAGTAGAAATAGTTCCCCATTCTTGACCCTTTTTACTCCCACATACCTAGGTTTCAGAGAAAGTACCTCAACTTGTTATGTTTTATATGAAAACAAAGTGATGAAGTGGGGTTGTTTCATTGGTAAAGGAATGACACAAGATAACTTTGAAAGACCCGGTGCTTCAGAGAAGAGGAATATCATACTCCTACATACACAATGCAAATAGAATGTATTGAGTTTTACATATAGTAAAAGGGAATGCTTCAAATTTAATCAGACATTCTTAGTATTTCATGAATAATTAGTAGAACTGATGGGCACTAGATATCTGAAGTTAAAAAAGGGATCAGACACTTAGAATGAATAATGATAACATCCACGATTATATCCAACAAACTAATTAGATAACAGTGCAAGTCCTTTCTTTTCACTAGTGCATCCTGAAAAATGACACATGCCATTTTCAGGGGAAATAATGTATTGTTTCATTGATTACCATAGTCTCTCACACACTCCCTCTGAAGCACAAACTATTACTCTTGAATATACTTCCCTTGCAGACATGTTAGCTGCTAAATAACAACAACAACAACAACAAAATGCTGCCTAATTTTATGTAAGTGTAAGTAAAAGGGACTTCTTTGTGAATGCACTTCAGTAAATTCTTGTTTACAAAACCCAGGAAACGCTGAAGCCTTGCATGTACTTATGCACGTGGCTTGTTTTACCTGATTTATTCAAATCACTTTGAAATGAAGACAGTGCATTTATAAATCAGCATTGGAGTTGTTCTTATCAATTTCCCTTAAGATGTTACGAAATTAACTTAGCCTTGTTGGTAACTCTTCAAAACTCCCTGTTGGCTTTCCCTTTTTAATAAGTATTTAGATTGTTATGGATGGTAACGGCTCAGGATCTGAACAAAATTTCAGGGGAAAAAAAGAAAAGAATGAAAAGATTGTGTTCTCTTCCCAGTGCTTTACTCAGCTCCTGAGGCTGAACATAGCCGCTGCACAGCCACAACTTGGGATTTGTCTTGAGATGACCCTGATATTTTGGGAGGATTGCAACATGCCTTGTATACAAAGGCTCTGCTAGCACTGGTAAGCCAGTTGCACCAACCAGGAATCAGCAAACTGGGCAGGGCAACTTGAACTCCAGATAGTCCTCTTCAAGTGACATAATGGCTGTCACTCTAACTTTTACCTACCAAAGTGAGACTGTCACACAATTTCTCCTAAATACCCCCAAAATACCAAACTGCAACTGAAATAACAAAAGCTAATGTAAAAAGATGACTCACAGTCCAATTGCATGGCAGTAAGAATGGTAATAAGAACCTCAGATCTGTGGGGAACACTGTGTTTCTATCTCTGCGCAAATTAATCTTAACTCATTCATGATTGCTAACACAACAAGTTCACCATTTTGCTATGCTTGATCAGGGGCTAGTAACTAGCAGGAAGAGCTATACCAAGTTGCTGGTTGAAAAATCTCAGCTGTTAGGTGCCACCTGCCAACATAAGTATCTCCTCAGCTCCACGTAACAGGAAAGGCTCCTACAGTCACAGAGAGTTGCTATAACACAGCTCAAACTCACCTGATAGACTGCTCCACAAAGGTAAAGAAATACTTCGGATTTGTTTTGGAGGTCTTAAATGGGAGTCATGACTAACACTAAATGGTAGCACTAAACAAGTTCCTAATTCGCTCTCTGCTAGAATATGTATAGCATTCTGATCCACTTCTTTAGCAACCTCACAAAAACTGAGCAGTTATTTCCTAAGAACAAGAGTTCATCACAGTAGATGACTCATATGAATGTTCACAGAGCATATACACATAAAACATATCACTTCAGAATGGGTATGTCTCTCCTGCGGTATCTACAGTGGCTGCATATTTACTCCATCTTCTCTTATAATCAGCTTGTACTACAGCTAGGCATGCTCAACACCATCTCAGTTCTCTCCCAAGTACAGAAATCCTCCACTGAGAAGAAATGATGGGTACTCTAGGACCACTTTTAACCATAATCTGAACAAGCACCATAATTATCCTATCACTTAAACCTCAAGAATCCTTTGGATTAGCAGTACTGCAGGACTATTGCATCAGATTTAATGCCTCCATAATGATATAGTGCTTGATAAAGGTGGGGAGGAAAAGTCATTTGGGAAATGTCTCTGAGAACTCTGCAGTATTGTTTTGGAGATGTGTCATAATCAGAGATGATATCTATGCTACTGAAGGCTCTGAATATGCTTTGACACAGCCTGTCAAAATTTGAAGTCTGCATAAGAAGATGGTTGGATTTTTTTTGGGAGTCACCATCTATCAGTAATAACTTGCAAGTACTTTGAAGCATCTTCCTTGCTTGTGTACTCTCTTTTCTATTGATCTATGGAAAAAAAAACAAAACAACTTTTGACAGAAGAGAGAAAATGTTTTGCAAGGGTCTGAATATCTCATACTCAATAGATGTAATCACCACTGAGAAGATGACAATCATAATTACACTAAGAAACAAACTTGCATCTGACAACTCAGAGAGTGGGCACAAGAGTCTAAGCAGCAGGTTCATGCTCTGCTTTGGCACCAGGTGTCTCACAAATGAAAACATCTTAGTCTCTTGAGATTTGACGAGGCAACTTTTAACTTGTCTCAGCTGTGCTAGAAGAGATGAGACTAATTTTATCTCTAGTGAGTAGAACACAGGTAGCAGGGAAATGCTTTAAAGGGAAGATACAAGGCTTACAAAAACACCTAGAAGTTCACAATGATGCAAATTATACAGCCTTTCCTATTCTTGGTGAGAACCTCCCTCATTTGAAATAAGCAGATATTTTATATATGAAAGGTTTCCAGCCATCTTGATATTAAGTATGGCATGACTAAGATACAGTAGAAAATACTGTTATGAATGCTTCAATTGCAGGTTTCTGAACTAGGGGCAGAGTTCTCATGTCCCCAGTTACAGGCTGTTGGGCTGTCTAAGTCAGCCGTGTCCATGACATCAATTTGGATGGAAGGAAAATGAAAGGACACATTTCTGCAAGTACTGGACAGATCCTGATAATATTATAGTAAGCAACTCATCTCTAAGTCATAAGACTATCCATACTCCGAGGAGATGTTTGCGACATGTCACATACCCAAATCTGCAAGACTCATGTGATATGAAGCATCATAATGGTGCTAACGATACCATGCAGCTTCAAAAGGATAGGCAAGATTTCACAGTGGTGATGTGCTAGGAGACACTAAGAGCCATTATCTCTTTGTAATCTTTTTGTTAGCCAACTGTTCAAGTGTGTAAAGAAAGTGATCTTGTCAAATCTGACTGTCCACTATTTCTAAGACCCCAACTTAAAAACAGCAGAAGAAGAGACTTTTAAAGAATGCTTCCCACAGATAATGACATGGAAGCACTTCTTGTGGCTATACGAAACAAAGCATCTTCAAAGTCACAAAATATGAAATTATTCCTCTCTCTAAGAACTGAATGACAGCAGATATAGTGCTCAACTTGAACTTAACAAGAAAAAAAGGAGTATTAAGATTTGTGGATGCATAATCAGTTACCAGCCTACTTTCAACTTTAGTATTAAAAATATTTGCTGCTAAGTTCTTGTCCCTGTGCTACAAAGCAAGCGATTCAACAGATCTGAATAACAGAAAGTCTGCTTCTCAGCAAGTTTGTGTAGACAGAAATCTAACACAGTGGAGGATCGTGAGAAAGGATGAGTATCAGGATGGAGTCTTGAGGGTATGTACTTCTATTTTGGGTGATGTGTGGCCATGTTCCAAAGAGTCATGTACGGCTGTCACATCACAAAATGAGGTACATCTCAATAAGCTCAGCTACATGAAATGGCAGGTTATGACCAGGGGACTCTGTACAGAGCAGAATATCAGCTTCAGTGCATAGGAAATAACGATGGCAACACTGGAATATTGCAAATTGTATGGCAGGTGGGTCCACTGAATTCTCACACAGGAACAAAAAGAACGCTGTACTCAAGTTTATCAGAATCTACTGACTGGACCAATGTGATGTTGCAGGTGACAGCCTCCTGGAATGCATCTTTACTGGCTGTCATGGTTTGAGCAAGTTCATTGATAGCGTGTTCAGGGAACCATGGACCCATGCCCTGGGAAAGGGTGGAGCGGGGGGGAGGGGAAAGGAAAAAAGGTAGAGAAATGGGCCTAGACAAGAAAAACAGCAACAAAGTGCTAGGGGAAAAAAAAAACAAAAAACAACTGATTTGTGAGGTAAAAGAATATAAGACAGTATGATTGGAATTGAAGATAATAAATCAAACAAAATGAGAATGAGAGTTTCCAAAGGTGAAGTCCTTACTCTAATGCTGTAGGTGAGATGGGCAGGAGAAGTCTTGTGAGTTTCAGTCAGCAGAAAATAGAAATGGAACAATGAAGTCCTCTGGGAGTCACAGTTCATTCTTCTCTTCTGAGACCAGGAAACCAGGAATATCAGCAACCCATGGAACTGCAGCATTAACTCTCTAACTTCCAGCACAATATGTGATGTTATTTTACGGAATACCTATAACAAGCCACAAAACCATGACACTGGTGACAAGGCATAGCGTCACCATTATGAGTTGGAGACAAAATGGCACTCCATGGAGTGAGGACATGAGGATTCCTTGCAGAAGAAGAAGTTCAAGACACAGCCCTCAAAAGGTAAAGAGATATGCACTGTCTTTTGGGATAGGAAAGGGGTGACCCTTCTGGATTTCCTGGAACACATCCAAACCCATCAGTTCTGACCTCCTACATTGTGACACTGATTATGGTGAAGGCTCAGACTCCCAGAGTCAGTCCAGAGAAGAACAACCCTTTTCTCTTGCAACACAATAATACCAGGTCCCATGCCAGTTTGAAGACTAGAGCACACTGCCAATTTTAGCTGGACTGCACTACAGCACCAACTGTGTAGACCAGATTTGGTGTCTTCTGACTTCCATCTGCTTTGGCTGATGAAAGATGGATTGCATAGGATGTATTTTCCTAGCAAAGACACCATCATAGCAGCAGTGAAACAGTGGGATGCCTCCACTGGTGCAAATTATTATGAGCATGACATACCAGCTTTTGTTCCTGTCTGATGAAAATGCATAGCTGATAGTGGTGACTACACTGAAAAAGAGTGTACTGCAGCTGAGAATTGCTCTATCAACTAGTGTTATTGTGCTCTTTGTATCTGTTGTAGTTTCCATAGAAATAAACATAAACATGGACAATGGAAAGCCATCAAAAGTTGCACAGAGTGAAACAATGACATAGCAAGTAACCACTGAGGAGGGAAGTGCATGACTTAGAAGAAGAGATAAATGATAAATGTGGAATGATTAAACTGTAAGAAATTTTCAGCACTCAACAACTCTGACTTAGTAAGCTATTAAAAAGAAAGGAAGCAGGATTATAAAGGCCCTGTTTTATGTTCTGTCTTCCTGAGTACAAGAGAGGATAGTGTATGAACACATACCCTGCCTTACAAGAAGACCTGTGAAAAGAAAAGGTTGTCCAGTCTCAAGGAATAGAATGCTGCATTTTCCCAAGTGTATGCACAGGCAGACTGTCAGTTATACCTTGATATATATATCTTGAGGCTTAAATGTTGGCCTGGTTAAACTCGTAATTACCCTGTCAGTAGAACATTTGCTGTGTGCAGGATCAGTATTTTAATGCTGAAGCTCAGTTTTAATGTAGTTTTCATGAATGTGTACACACCTTCCATCTAATAAGGCAGTAAAAGAAACAATCAAAATAGACATATCTATCTTTTAAAATACTTCTTGCTGTTACAAGAACTGTACCCACCTTTGATATAACCTGCTTTCCAACAGCAAGAGTCGATATTCTGATTAAAGTGAGGGTACAATTCTGAAAACTTTTTATGTAGATTTCAACTACTGGATAATATAGATAGCCCTACAAAGTAATTTGACCTACATTCTAGTGGATGTTCTGGTAATATTCAGTACAAATAATAACATTTCTTATGCATCTGTTGATGAATCTAACAGATGAACTGTTAGAATTATGGGGAAATGACTCTGTGTTGTAATACACTCAAAAGAGGCTAATGTACTGTAGACAGAGAACTCAAGTTTTGATCTGTAAGTTGCCCAAAAGCAGAGCACAAGTATTTCAAGAACACACAGTGTTTTAAGACAAAATTCCATCTGTTTGGTAAGAAATATAACTGCTGAATAACAGTATTTATGAATTAATACTGAGTTGCTTACCTCATCATAATAAGCTCTCAAATCAGCTCTTTTAGATCTTAAGTCCCAGAATACTACAGTCCCATTTTCATAGCCTATCAATAGCTGGAGGAGGGAAACAGACAATTACACTTTCATATTCAGAACACACATACAATTATTATAGAACTTCACAGTTTTAAGGCATATTTAAAAAAAATAAGCAATATAAAAAATGCCAAACAGATGCACAAGGCTGTGGATTATAATGTACATAATACCCTACATTCAAATTACCTTTATACTGTAATTTACTTCTAATGACAGACAATTCTAGTCCCGATGCAGAAATAAAAATGTGCTTTATCATTTTTAATGCAAGGACTGTCTACGGTTTTTTGTCTGTTGAGAAAACACAAATACAACATGTTCCTCTCAGCGGCTATTTTCCTTCCCTGGTTGGAGGGACAACTATTTGACACCTACGTGTTTTCATACATTACATCAAACCAAAGAATAACCAGAGTAAATTCTCTCTCAGCTACATACACTCCTTTAATTTCTGCTTTCTGTTCCTTCTGAACATTTTAAAGAAATCCTGTTGCAAAAAATAAATTGCTTACTTCTCTGGAAATTGAAAGCAAGTTAACCTGTATGCCATTTTTTTTTTTTACTTCCAGAATTTGTACATCATACAGTCATGCATACCTGAGAAATACCAATAAAGTTAATCAAAATATGATAGAGAAGAAAAGCAATGCTTAGGAAACACAGTAAGAATGAACACAATGCTTTCTCCTTGTCTCTACTGAAACTAACTAAATTTTACATCAGCTGCTGTACTGAGTACCTTTCATTTGAATATAGTTCATTCTAAATCTTATGGAATGTGTGAAGCCCATAGAGCTTGTCTTCCTATAGATCAGTCTGAAGAATAAGCATACTGGAAGACTCAAACGTTTTCATTATGGACTATTTATGTGCATGGGACAGCGATACCTGCAATTGTTCTTTGTCCAGAAATGCATGGATCACAGAAGGCAAGTAAGAATTTACATTTATTATATCAAGAATTTGAGGGAAAGAATGATAACGAGACTCTCTCTTAATCTGTGAAACATTACCAAAATCTTTGCTGTTACTCACTATAGCCTGTGTAAGCCATAAAAGTTAAACTGCTGGCCTGCAAAACGAAACCCTTTTTTCCTAAGTATCATTACTACATCAATACTGCAGTATACAGAGTCTCCAACATACTCTATGTTCTACCGTAAATAATTCTCTGTATTGTCAGAATATTTTTTACATGGAGATACACTATGTGTTCTGGGAATGACTTACAGTTAAATGCATATAATACCTGAATAGGAAAAATAGCTGATTATTTAGTAATTTTGTTCCCTAACAAAACACAAACTGCCTTGGAGAAATTTCAGAATATTTATTTTTGCCCTGGACAGGTCCATCTGGGATTCTGTAGCAGAGTAAATGTGAAAAGAAATCACTGTTCAGAAATCATACAACAAATTGGATAGTACTGGTGTCAGGTTGCCATATGGTAATCTGACACAGAGGACTGCCAACGGGAAAATGAGCAAAGTGCCTTGCTGCAACTTCTTTCACTGCCAGTGCAGTGATTCTAAACAGAGACAATTGTATGTTCAGGACTTAGTGATTCACATGACAGCCTAACTGTGCACAGGCCTGTACTGTGATAGGCTGTGCTGCACATATTCCTTGATTACAAGATAAACTTAGTTGGGTAACAGTAAAAGAGAAGCCTGTAGGCAGCTCCCTCTTGGTAGGAGTAAACACAGTACCCATGTGCTCTTGTCTTAATTTAAAGCAGTATCTCATATGAACAGCCTTTTGCTTGACAGTAGAAAAGAATACACTCTATTTGTGTAAGAAAGTCTTCTAAGAGATCTAAAGAGATGAAAATGCTGATGAACCTCTTCGTAAATGATGTCAACACAGTGTGCTCTGCCCTTATTGGAGGTCCATCCAATGCTGCACAATTTAGGGTTCCCAGCATTTTAGGTACATAAGATTATCTTTTTTAATTTTTTTATTTTTATTTTTTATTTGTATTCTTTGTATATATCATACAGATTCCAAGTGCTTTTCTCACTGTCTTCACTAGTGCATTACAGCTGGGTACCAAACCAATTGAGTTTGGTTTGTATCTACCAGTATTCTTTCTCAGTTTTGTACAATTATAAATAGAAAAGAAATGGAAAAGTATTTAGTATGTGACCTTGTTTCATAATAAGCATTCCTCTCTGGTGAAGCAGGCTTGCTTTTTGATTTTTATCGCTCTCTTTTGCAAAGACATTGTGCTCCAGGTGATTACTAAAAGGTAAAATATCACCTATCAGATGCAGCCTTCCATCTGACCTATCACTAAAACGTTGATGTACAACAGCACTATAGAAATGCAAGATAGAAAGTACTGAGATTTCTCAGAAGTTGAAAGAGGCACAGAACTGCTGCATAGCTGCAATCTCAATCTACTATTCTCAGAGGGTAGCTCTGCTGCTTGACTAATAATAGTGTGGTGTGACAATCAAGTCAGAAATCCAGCAGGGTGAATATGATTAGTCTCATTCCCAGTGTATTTACGATACTCTGAACTGCAATCTGCCTGAAGTACAGAAAACCCAAACCTTCTCTCACTCCTCTTGCTTATTGCATGCACTTGAGAGATCTGTAAGATGAGCTCTATGCAAGTCAATGCTGTAAAAAAATCCATAATCCGTAAATACAGCCGCAGGAGAAAACATAAATAAACAGAAAAACATAAACGTATTGATACATATAAAAGGAGTCTAAGAAGAAACCAAAAATGTATCTTTTCATCTTGTGTTTCTGACCCCTTGTTTAGTTTCTCATACTTAATAATCATACAGTAGGCTGCACAGAACTTCGATGATGGAGGAGTCCTGGCACAATCTTCCATATTCTGACCACACAAATCCTTATCCCTGAAATGGTTTTGATGTCAGTATTTAAGGGAGCTTTCTCCTTTGCAATCAACAACTTCCATTCTGGTACCTGCCAGGCAGCCCCCTCTTGGCCCTGGTACCACAAGACTTCTTTGGGGAGGAAAAAATAAAAAAAGAAGCCTGCCAAACACACTCTATATTTAGGTGTTATTAGATGTCAGAGCACAGACTCAGAGATAGGAAGTTTAGTCCACAGGCTGATGGTTGATAACATTAAACCTTTTCCTATTAAGCTTTCTCCAGTTGCTGGGAAACTGCAGATGATTGCAGTTGATGTCTTCTGTGTCAGCAAGAAAAATACTGTTTGCTACGGATCTGCCTCTTACAAATATCTCTGTACTTCAGTCTGTTCCTAATGTACACTAACTCACTGATAGGGCAGGCAATTACATATCATGAACTTAATAACTAGGTCCCCAAATTGTTCTTAAATGGCAGGCTAAAAGCCCAGATTCTCTTTGTTGTCTGTCTTCCAACCACCACTTGCTAGATTCGCAACAGAGACCATCCCCAGAACCTGCCCTAATAGTTTGTTTGGAAGGTAGAAGTCTTCTGGAATTAATTACATTCATTCTTTTGTCACAGAAATACTGGTCAGTATTCAGTAAGCTTCAGTAAGATTTGTCCATGTTTCAGGTCTCTCAATAATCATTACATCAGCCCCATAGAGGAGTGCTTCCTGTCTACTTGAGGGAAACATGTCCAGAACAGTAATCAACTTTATGATACCACAGAGAGGTATACAGTACTGGATCCTGGCAGAGTGCAATATCCTACTATTTGTAAAGTGTAAGACTATCTGTATTTCCTGCACAGATTATGACTGAATTGTTACCCAAAATATTCTTTTGCTTCTTGTATTGAAAGAGACTATTAACTGTTTTTCTTTTCATAACAATTGTTATTTTCAAATCCAGGATCACAGTCAAATCTATCCCACAATTAATTTTCTTGCCTAACTTAGGTGTGCACCATATAGAAAACACTGGCCCTTTTCTGAATCTCTTTTAGCCTGATTACATCGCTTTTGAGACAGAAAAGCAAGAGCTATATTCAGTACTCAGCAGGCAAGTCAACCATACATTTATGCAATAGGCCTGTTTTGTTCTCTATTCTGCTCTAAATAGTGCCTGTTATTTTCCTCTTTGATCACTACTGAGCATTGAGCTAGATATTTTCATTGAGAAATCAATCTCTATTCTAAAATCTTGATAATAAGCGACAGTGATCACCTGAGACCCACTGTCTAATATGAAGTTAGAAATATTCTTATCCTCCACACATATAATTTCACATCATTTACACTAAATACTTACAAAAGACAAGTACAGTGACAATAATGTAAAGATGATAACAGTACAAGAGAGGTGGTAATAAATATCCAAAAGGTTATTTACAAGAAAAACTCACCCATACGGAAGCTTTCAGTCTGCTGGGAAAATGCTGAGGTAATCTCCACCAAGGAGCAACCTCCAAGAGATGCTGCCTTAGTGGTGGTCAGCCCTTAAATGAGGTCTAGAGGAGGTGGAGTCAAGCTCCACCCCTTCCAGGAGCATAGCTAAATTACTCTCACCTGTGCTCCCACATCTGACCCAACACTTGCCCCAGGTGATTAATCAGAGGTTCAGGCTGTGATTACCAGTTTCCCATACAGACATTATTTAAGCTGCCATTTTACTGCTGAGTTTCTCATTCTCCTAAAGTCTAGCGCACCTGATTACATCACAACTTTACCCTCTTCTAGGTTGTTTATAACTGTGCTAAACAAAAAAACCCCAAACATTGATTTGTTTTTTTCCTTCCATTTTTCCTACTCCAAAGAAAGGTTGTTGTTTTTTTTCCTTTCATTCTTGCAACTGAAATTTGATGTAAAGTTGAATTACTATTACTTTTTTCTTTTCCTTTTCCTCTTTACTATTGTATCTTTTCACTGAGATGATGTCTTTTTATTCAGGATTCAACCTCCTCTTTTGTCTCTGCGAACCTTTTACTGATATCTTCTATTAAATATCAAACTGCTGATGTGGGTTCTGCAAATCTGCAAGTATTTTGTTAGGATCAATTTGATCTTTATACCATCCTCAATTTATCAGTGATATAAGCAGCAGCACAGGGATGGTCTCAGTACATCTTTCATTCTCTCCCCATACAGTTCCAACGTTTGTTTTCAATAGAGATCCACCTGATTTTGCTTTTACCAGAGCCTTGTTAATATGCCAATACTTCATCAGAGCCCAGACATTTCAAATGCATTCTCTGATCAATAAGCAACTGTATTTCCAAGTAAACTCTTTTCCAGCTTACTTTACTGAGATCTTTTCATCTCCCTTCCAGCTGAAGTAAAAATATTTTAGGTTTTTGTTGTAATATTGTGCATGACTTCCTTCAAGAGATATAATACTCACAGAGAATTCTTTTTCTTTTAGCATTTTTCTCACTATACATTGTGCTTCAGGTGGGTCACTAACCACTTCTTTGGAATGCAACAAAGACGACTTATACTTGATCAATAAAACTTGATTTTTATCAGGTGTGTCAGCATCAATAGTTAAGTAGCATTCCTTGATGACTTCTGCTTTGAGGCTAAGACGATATGCTCCATAGCATTTAATTACTGTTTATTGGCTCTACTCTAAATTGCTTCATCTATTGTGATTCTTTCAGAAAAGCTTAAGAGATCCAGACTGCTAGAGGGCTAGCCAGCAAGTGCGTTGTCTGCATACAGTTCACCCTGCAATATGGATAACTCCAAGGACTGACAATGCAAATGAAATTCAGATGTAGTTTCCAATGTCATCCTGGGTAGCCATATTAATTTCAGCATAATGTACCCTGTATCAGTAACACAAACTCCGAATGCTTCTAGTTTCCAGTAATCATCAGCAGTTACGTGAGACACACTGTCAAATGGATACACCGTTTGTAAATTTGAGTCCTTTATAAATGTTCACCGAAATGCAATTCTCAAAAGTGATTAAAAAAGACCAAATAGCTAAGTGCCCTTCCACATGGGCAAAATGCTAAGTAAATGCAGTAGCATCATATAAATAAAAACATTTCTGGCAAGCGAATTTCATTTTCAAAAAGCCACCATAGAAACAAAGCCAACTCAGATTTTGCCTTCTCGTGATATGAATCACACTTCGATTACATGTTTTGCTTTCACCTATTGACAGCTCTTTGCTATTCTCAACTCCACTAAAGAACAGCAGCAAGTTCCAAATGTAGGTTGCTGTCATTATTATTCTTGTGTAAAAAACAATTTCTAGTCTTATGAAAGCTTACTATAACGTCCTCATTATAGCATGTTTCCTGCAAATTCCGAAGTCCTGACAGTCTCTAGTCAACTCTTAATTAAGCAAAAATCACAGTTATTTAATCAGGAACAATTTTGACAATTTTGACTGTATGTAGGTTTCAAGAGATGTCGTCTGTGTATTATAATTTTTTACTCATAAAGTTATTCAAATATATATTTTTTTCTTAAAAACTGTAAAGCAGTAAAAGTGACCCTACACATTTATATAATAAATGAAAGCAGATGATAAAATCAGAGAAAGAGTTATTAAGGTCAAGGCAGGCTATCAAAAGTTGCAGCATGTTACATCATTAGTTGTACTCACTTTCCCTTCATCTCTTGGGCTATCACTTAAATGTACAACTGGCCCAGGGTGAGTCTTAGTGGATCTGCAAGACAAAAATCAATTCAAATCTGTGAAACTTTTCTTTGTACAAAGAGCTAGAGGCTTGCCTTAATTGCTAGGTGTGTTAACATGCATCTCCCACAACTTAAAAGTCATTATAAAAAGTCCAATGGGGAAGATAGTTATCTGAAAATAATCCATATACTTTCACGTTCAGCTCCTCTTCCTTCTTGCTCTGGTTACAGGTAGAGCCCCTCAGTGATGAATACTTTCATTTTTATTTATTTATTTTTTAAAAACAACTTACTTTTCACCCCATTATAGATTTCCCCCCCTATTTTCTAAAGCTTTTTTGCCTTTGCTTTTGTTCACTTCCTCCCTTTCTGTCCCCCCTGCTCTCTTGACTGATTTCAAGGTTAATCTGCCAAGGATATGCAGTCTTCACTGGATTCATTTCAGTAACTAATATCAAGCCTCACTAAGTTCTGATGTCATTAATGACAGAGATTCAGTAATCTCAAACACACTGCTACATCAGGTAGCTTCTCAGAATTAGAGTGACTCTGGAAACTAACATCTTGCTTTTGTTCAGTAAAGCCTTACATCTTCAGCCCAAGTTACATCCACAGTGCATACTCAGTATAGCTCCTCAGCCATAAAACTCATCCTATGAGTCTTTCTGTAAGATTACTTTCTTCTCTTGCTGTTCCCTCTTTTTGTAACACTTACCATCAGTTTATTATGCAACTTAGTACAAAGTCTGCTGCTCAAGTCATTGCCATCCAGCACCTGACAGCAAATGCAAGTAGGAAACTGAAGGAACAGATGAAGACTTTTGAACTGCCATTTTTTCTGACCCTGGCAGTCTTACAGGGAAAGCACACAAGCATTAAGTTCACAAAGCTTGAGGCTATTTGGCATGCAGAACAGGACTCTTCCTTCACTTATGTTCTTAAGGTCAGAGCATCCCATGCAGTTCAGCTCAGAATCTAGACTTGCTCTCCCTGCTTACATGAATGGTCTGGATTTGTCAAAGGCCACAAGGAAAAGAAATATTGCAGAGATTGGCAAGGCCCATAAAGTTTATCTGGAAGCCACATGTAAAATGACTTAGCCAATACATTGAAAATTCAGCATGAAAATTAAAGAAAAATCAAAACAAGCTTTTCCAGACAAACTACTCATTCACATGGTGAACCTTCTTCATGAGGTGATCCCATGCCATCATCTCCAGCTCTTGCAGATCATGTTTCCTCAGTCACCTGTAGCATGTTACTTTTCTGCATGAGGTCTAGGTTAGTAAGGCTCCCAAAAAGAGCAATTTGCAACACAACCCAGCACAGAAGCAAGATCAGCAGAAAGCAGGGAAAAGCCCATTTACAGTATATACGTTCTAAACAGGAGATCTGGCTATTCTTATCCAAATCAGCTCCCCAAAAGGGACAACCTCAAGCTGAATTTGTGCATCTGAGTAAGCTATACTGGAAAGAGTGAGGCAGCACAAGGAATTTTCCATTTTAGACAGATAAGAACCAATCCAACGCACTGTGAATCCACTTTTCTCTCCCTTTTTGCATTACTATGGGCACTGTTCCTCACTGTTAAAAACAGTCCAGTTAGTCAGACAGCAAACACTGTTGATAAGTGCTACAAAAGAGTGAGCAGAGCCATCAGTCAAGACAAAATCAGCTGGCAACAGATAAAATGATGCAGGCAGGAATGGTTATTCCAACCCACTGAACTGACCAGTATGCAGACTGGGTAGCTTGTCAATACAAGAGTTGGTATTTGACCAGGAATGTTAGCAAAGCTGAGGGAAATGGAGGGAGCAAGGGAAAGTATGTGCTGTCCTTCTGAGACATAAGGTGATCCCATCTAAGAACAAATTCATTTAGTCTTGAGTCGAGGTAAAGTGTTACATGAGCAGTATCCACTCTGCATTTCATCTAACTTTAGGCTAGTTATACTTCTATTGTCACACAAGATAGTACCTCCTTTGAAAATGATACAAAGCTGTCTTTCTCTACCAGTATTATTTTTATCTTATTCTTCCAAGGAAGTACTCTTAAATTTCCATACTAAGACTTCAGCTAAAACGAGTAATGTCACTCATACAACACATTTTCCTACCTCATTTCTCTGTCTTGAATCCATTATACCACAGCATTTGGAGGATCTGAAATGTTTGCATCAGAAAGAGTATAATAAAATTTCAACCTGCTTTTAATGAGATTTGGCACTTTCTGTTCTTTTAAGATTAAAATGAGTTTTACTATTAGGTTCCTAGCTATTTGGTCATTTTTGCTGAGTGAGAGCTTCACACGCAATCTCTGTTAAGGTACTGCCCATCACAGCAGCCTGTACACCCAATTTAGGAAATTTAATTTTTCTCCATTCTTGTTCCTCTATTTTGAATCTAAATATTACCTTAATATTTATAATACTTTACTCTTCAGTATTGTAACAAAGTAGTTGTTTTGTATTATAACTAACTAGTCAAGTTTCTTCCAGTTTTATTATTTTAGTCTGTTACTAACCAAAAAGCTCAATGAAGCATTCTTCTGCTTTCACACCTACACCAGCAGTTTTAGATTCAGTTCTTGTTAGCTCGTTTATGTCAAATACTGGGTGTAGGATGCAGGGTGCTGGTAGCGTGGAGCCTGCAGGGCTGGCCTCTGTGAGGAAAGGCCGGGGGTTAGCTTGTGCTGGACACAGACAGCTCCAGAAAACCCAATGCAGGACACAGCTCAGGCCAGTAGCAAATTTTGAGGTACCTTGGGAAAATGTATTTAAGAATGGGTGACATGCAGCACAGGCAGTAAGGAGTAAGGACAACAGTTGTGAGAAATAGCCCTGCAACATCAATGAAGGAATGCGGGAGGTGCTGGAGGGAATGGAGCATAAGTTCCCCTGTAGGCCATGGAAAAGACCATAGTGAATTAGGCTGTTCATTTGAAGCTGGATGAGGGCCATATCTCCAGACAGTAGCCTCTGGAGGACCCAGAGTAGCACCCAGTGAAGCAGTTGGATATTTTATGAATGAGCTACAGCCTATGGGGAGACCATTCTGTCTCCTGAAAGACTAGATCATGGGAAAATCCCACAATGATGCAGGAAAAAAGCATGAGGAAAGAGAGACAGAGAGGAACTGTTATGGACTGATTGAACCCCCCCATTCCACATCCCATTGTACTGCTTTAAATTTTATCTCAATTTTCACCATCCAATTCTATGTTTAAATCGAAATAAACCAAATTCTATTTTCCCCAAACTGAGTCTGTTTTGCCTATTGACAGTAACTGGTAGTTAAATTCCCTGTTTTATCTTCACCCCCAAACTTTTCCATCTTATTTGCTTCCCCTATCCTGCTTAGGAAGGGGAATGAGGCAGTGGTTGCATCAGGGTCTTGCAGCCAGCAAAGGTCCACCCGCCACAAACACCTTAATTGCTCAACAGCTGTCAGTTTTTACTTGACACAGGTAGAAGAAAACAGTGCTTACTAACTTTGGCAGTCACAGTACTAACTCTGTCAGGAAATGAGTAGAATCTATTTTGAACAATTGGGTAGCCTAAAACTCACTTTGGATTTGCTATCACAGATAACATTACACAGGAAATTTCTCAAGTGATGACAGCTGATGTTATTGAAGCATTCTAAGATTGCCGAGCCTACTCCCTGGCAGTCTTTCTGCACTATCCTTCCAGTGCTCCAAGAAATACTGTTTTTTATCCACATCACACAAAGTATTTGCACCAAAACTGATTCCTCTTTGGTCTAAACAACAAAGAATATTCACAAGGTGCAGCACAAAGCATTTAGTTTGGCTTGGCAAGAGACATGCAGTCCATGTTGGAGAACATGCCTCAGGGATGGTATGCTGATACAAAATTCCACTTTAGATGGAGCAGGAGAGAAAAATGAATGAGTCTTAACTTGCTCCATTCTGCACGGTCTTTCCCTTATTCCTCTGAACCTACCATCTTGCTGGATACAAGAGAGAGACATAATAAATCTTCACTGGCAGTACAACCTTCCTGCTTCTCTGAAAGTGATATTTGCTCTCCCCTAGTGCAGGACTGTGGCTAAGAACTCAAAGCTAGCTGTCCATGCAGCACATTAAGATGAAGAAGAAATAGGCTAAAAGTAGATCAGTGTCTTACTTGATATACATCTTCCTGTATCTTCAAGGAAAGCACAAACAAACAAATAACAGTAATGTTTTTTGGAGCACTAGAGCAGTGTTGCATGTAAAGGCACTGCCAGTCACTAGGCTCTAGAAACAGTTTCTCCTGAGGGTTGACATAATGACTGTACTCCAAATAGGATTATCTAAAGCAATTATTTAGCTAATTTAGTTATTTTACAGAACTCATGAAACACTACCAGAGCTACAGCTACCGTAACTACTACTTTCATATAGCAAATTATATTGCATGTGAAAACGTGTATACACGAAAACATTTTGCCTCATGTAGCTATAGAATACATACAATGTTTTGTTTCCGCTCGCTGCTGTTAAAGCAGGTTTGTCAAGAAGACTGGAAATTTGGATGTTGTCATTAAGAAATGTCATATTGAGAATAAAAACACTGTTGAATTCAATTAAAAACAAAAGCAGAGATCCAACAGATGGAAAGTATGAATAGGTTCTGGGAAACCAACCATATATGAAGTCATTGTGAATGGAACACGCTGTTGATGCCAGATACTTCCTTATAGGCATTCCTTCAAGCTGGCTTTAAAGTACCATGAAGAAAGCAACTAGATCTAAGCCCTAGAGAAAGGCAAAAATAAGGAAGAAGCAGTAGAAGAAAATAAAGTGTAAGTGAAATATTTGAGCACAGAATTCCTCAAATACTGGGCAGAGTGCAGATTAGAGTGACTGAGAAAACAAGGCTATATAAAGTTCTATGAAAAGCCAAGTCTCCCAGTAGGGCCTCACAATGGCAAAGAAGAGGACAATCATTTCCCTCACTCTGCTGGACACTCCTCTTTTGTCGCAGCCCAGGATACAGTCAGACTTTTGAGATGCAAGCACACACTGCTGGCTCATGTCAAGCTTTTAACCCATCACAACCTCCAAAGTCCTTCTCCCCAAGACTGCTCTCAATGAGATGTGAGAGGTGCAGGAAGCCTGAGAGCCAGTGAAGAATGAGTCAACTCGTTGAGTGCCTCTGAGTTCTACATATCTGTTGAAACCAGTTCTCCCTTCCCATTTATCAGTGGGTACACTCTGGCCTGTCTCTTCTGATCAATATACCTGTAGAATCCTTTGTTATTTTTCACATCCCTCACCGGTTTAGTTCCATCTGCACCTTGGCTTTCCTGATCCCATTTCTGCATGTCCAGATATCATCCCTGTATTCTTCCCAGGCCACCCATTCACTACATATACTTCTTATCCCTCAGTTTGACCAGCAAACCCTTGCACAACCATTCTGTAACACTCTTCATTCAATATTCTGAAATACTAACAGAACTGGAATTTTATCCGGTTCTTTTAGTTCTTCTGTTTTGTTTTGTGTTCTGTTGTTTTTGGGGTGGTTTATTTTCAACTCACATAATTATTTGTAATCTGGTTTTATATTGACTAAGATGCAATAATATATAGTTCAACATACCAAAGTTTAAGCATTTCAGATTATCATTATTATTATTATTATTATTATTATAATTAATCAGTTCAATCTCTTATAGTTTATCACTGCAGAAGCTTGAAACTCTAGTGATAACAGGTAAATTCATGATCTGAAAATTCCAAGAGATTTCATCAGAGGCAGTTATGAGACAGTGAAAAAAACAGGAAGAGATATTGAAAGGAAGGTAAGTAAGAGTTATAGGAAGAGGAAAAAATCTCTTCTTCAGGCTTGTTTGTGAGATCAGACACAGATCTGACACACTCAAAATTCTATTTATTAAGCCTCAATTGAAAGAGAGGACTCAAATATAGCATCACAGCAATCAATTTACTGGGCCAATAATTTTGGCACAAATGTACCTGCGCAGAAAGTAAACTCTGTTTCCATGCTTTGTGGACAATACTAACTTCTTCAAACTAACCACACACTCTGAAATGACATAATCTATCTCTGAATGAAAAACAATGTTATGAGCACTGTTATCTTGTACAAGATAACATGAAGCTGTTCCTGATATTACACATATATTATGTTTTCCTATTTACTCTCATCATTGAAAGTACCTAGCATCAACAGACCTTATGAGTCAAGAAAGCTCTGAACAATGCAGTTTATAGTTGATCTTACTGCAAATAGAAGTTTGGTCCAGAAATCTCCAGAGAGGCCTTCAACCTGAATTATTACATGCTTATGTAAAAGTAAAGTGCATAAATTATACTAAATTTAGAAGTTTTAAACCAGAACAAAAATATTAGAATATATCCATGGCCCAAGACAAAATTCCCTTTCAACAGTACAGCTGAATGCAATCATAAAGGAAAGTCCACACTTGTCAAATACAATTAATAGCATTTCCTTTAAAAAGTAATCTAAGTTACATCTTTTCCTACAAGAAAACTGAAAGAACTAAAAATAACCCATTATTGAGATATAGTAATAACCATATCTGATATTCCAGACAGAGGACAAATAAGTTTACCAGGAAAAGTTACATAGCTTCAATATTAGCAATGCTCTAGCATCTGTTAAGGGGGGCTGCTGTGGCAAACACCAACATTATGCCCACCAATTTCTTATTCTGGTGCAGAGAAATTAATCCAGGGACACACAGCATCCCCCTATCTACCTGCGTGGTTACAGGCAATAACTTCTTTCAACACCAAGAAGTACATGATGAGATCAAATAGAGAGGATACAGTCATAGACTAGTGTACTTCTTATAGGGATCAAGGTATACTAGAAAGTCTGATAGAACTAAAAGCAATGAATGAATACCTGTGCTCAACTGTCACCAAACCAGTAAGGGACAAGCCAGCGTTTAGAAGAAACAATCACTGTAATCACACAGAATCTCCAAACAGCTGAAGTCACGAGGCATATTATGTTAGGTCATTTTTATCCTCAACAGTTTTTTGGAAGAAAAACTTTTAAAAACTTAAATACACTGTTACACAGGCAATGCAAAGAAGATAAGAGAGGCTGCTTGTTTGCTGAAAGGTTCTAGAGAGGTAGCCTCTGCAGCTAGCCTTTCTTGACAATTCAGTACTGAAATTTATTGGTATGCAGCCCTTATTTCTCTCGCATTTTTCACCGAAGAAAGGTATTACTCTAATCTGGTCTCACAGGAAAGGTCTATTGTGGCCATTAGTAAATAATTATATAAATCAAATTATTCAAAATAATTTTTTGAACTAATTAGAATGTGAAGTTCAGTGGAAAGCTTCCAGATTTGTTCCCATACAGAATAAAACCATCCCAATGTCTAGATGAAAGAAAATCCCAAACACACACAAAATGGAAATTCATTCAGTTTTTCTTTCTGGAATTTCACAGAAGAAACAACTGAGGAATACTTTTTTCATTTCTGCCAAGGTTTTTACTTGCAAGAGACACAGATTTATCCCAGTCAATTTTCTACATGTCTCCCTCCCTAGCCTCTGAGCTAGCCTCTCAGAGAACTGTCATTTAACAGACATTAACATTAGTTCATTACCTCTCCTACCAGTTTATCAGCAACTTTGCATTAAGACCATCAGGTTCTGAGATGAGCAAGATTTAACTTTGAAATTAGCCCTGTTCTAAGCGGAGGTTTGGTCCAGAGAACTCCAGCTCTTTCTCATCTAAATAATTCTGTTGTTCAATTGAGAAAAGTTCTTCATAAAGTCTTAGGGACAATAATATTCCATTATTCTCCTTGGATGATGTTTGGAAACACAGTGATGGCGGACAAAATAGTTATATAAATATCAGTATACATAGGTCACTCTGAAAGTAATGTCTCCTATTTGTTTTCATGCAAATGATAATAACTATAAAGAGCACAAGAATACTACATAAATTCTCACCTACCAAACTCTTAACTCTCAACACAGACACCACTATTAGCTGTGCATTTTCACCATCAATGAACAAGTGCCTGCATGCTGTGCTCATAAAAATCTGCACCAGCAGAAGTGATGCACTATGGTTGTCACCACTGCTGAAATGCACCACCTACTGCCTCCCTGTGCTCACATTCATTGTTTGGTCTCCATAACCAGTTAGCAAGTGTTGATGAATGTCAGGGGGTGCCATTCTACTGCATGGAGGAATTCAGTGACACAGCTTTGTTTCATCTGCGCTCCCAGACATCATTTTGTCAGGCTGACCCTCTGATTCCATCTTTCCCATGGCAACAACATGTAATGGAATACTGGCAAGAAGGTTAAATCTCTACTGCCATACCATCACCTTCTGCCTCTGACTTTACAGGCCAACATAACAAAAGATAGGAAGCATTACTTTTGTCACAGCCTTTGTACATTGATACATAAATATGAAGATACCAAAATCTGAATTCATGATGGTAATGATTATCCGTGTTTCACTATACTTGAAAGTTAAATAGGATCTCAAATTGCATTTTCCTTTCCAAAAAGAAAAAAAAAAAAAAAAAGGAAAGAAAAAGTCATCTGAAGACAGCAATGAAAGTCACAAATACAAAAAAATCTGCACTTACAGTTCTATTGCTTTGTTCCACATGATAACATATCCAGAAAGAATGAAGGACTCGATATTTACAATGTGTGTATTTCCCCGCTCTGTTCCAACATAAAGCCATTTACTCTGGAAAGGTAGATGGCAGTAAGTAATTCTGTAAAGGAAAAACAAAACAACAACAAAAAAAAATACTGACTGAACACCACGTCAACAACTTTTTAAACACTTTTACAGAGAAAATAATTCTTCTTTCCATTTTAAAACTTCAAGAAAGCATAGCAGGCACAATATTCTGAAGAATGTGCAGTTTTGGAGATCATCTGCAGAAAAATCATGAGAGATAACCTGAAACAAAATAGGGCCATGCTATCCAGTTTTATTAAGAACGGGTTAAAAACATTGTATCACTTGACCATCATTCATACAAGAAAATGTTCACAGGCCGTTTGGGAGAATAGGGCACTAGATAATAGCATTACCAAGTGCAATTAAACTATATCATAGATACACCGAATTCTACATTTGTATCATTCTTACAGGGTGACAAGCCAGTAACATATTAGCTTGGAAAACATCATGACAGTTTCACATGACAACATATAGAGAGAAATTTTCACAGTTACATTGGATCGGTAGATTCAGGCTCCTTTCATTACTCCAGTTATTATACAGATATACCATATATGCAAGCAACAAAAAATAAATGCAACTAGGAGATATAAAACCATCTGCTGCTAAAACACTATCTACATAGGCTGAAACTTCATCTGATATGGATGATACAGCAGCAGTAATTTTGAGAAAAAGCAATTATTTTGCCTGCTATACCACACGTTACTATATTTAGCATTTGATTCCACAATCAGGTTATTTCCAGCTTTTATAAACAAGCTTGATGTAATCACTATGCAATAATTTTCATTCTTAACATCTCCCTCCCCCATAAACAAACAGCATTCAAGACAATAAATATTTCAGTTTCTTATGCTTATGCTACAACAATCTGAATTCATTGCAAAGGAATGAGATGGAAATCCTGTTTGCTTGATTCAAGTGAGACTCAAGTATGATATAAACTTTGTTCTCTCCATCTGCACGAGGCTGTATATTCTCATTACTCACCTAATTTTGGCAATAATTCCATTGCCTTTAGTTGGAAATAAACCAAGTTTTTCAAGAGAATTGATTTGGGAGTGAGAATTGCAGTTTAGTGTGCATAGATGAAAATACCTTAAGGGATAAACTTTCTACTTACACTGTGAGTACAATCAAATCAACAAATATCTAACAGAAAAAAATGCAGGAGATTTATGCCACCAACATATTCCTTGCTGGAATCTGTAAGCTTCATTATTCTGTTCATAACAGATTCAAAGAGCAATCTGCTCTTTTCACTTCCTAGTTTTACAAATGTGAAGCTTGTTTTTATGCCTTCCTTGATCCTTCAAACATCTCAATTTCTGTTGCCTTTTCTTCAGTGGCATCATTTGCTACACTTTAGTTAGATTCATACAGAGTTTGAATTTTTATCTGTTGTGTTTCTATACTAGCTCTACTTCTCTTTCATGCACTCCAAAGCAGCATATGTGTGCTCTGCTAGGCTACAGCCCATGCAAAAACATCCTTAGTTCCTGGCTGAGAAACCTTCTTACTCCATATTAATGTTAATTCAGCACTTGCTTGTAGTAAACTTAGAAGAAGATAAAGCGTTTGTGACTTTGAAAGGGTTGAAAATGTGGTTCCCTTGAGACTGAGAAAAAACTCATGAGTTACTAAGTGACTTCTAGCTGATTTGAATACTTCCAGTCCACATTCTTGCAGTTGAGTTGTCAGTCTAAGCAAGTTCAAGTCTAGGATCACAATGAACTTCAGTACTGAGATAAATCAATTCACAAGCAAGAAGTGGTGTACTGCAGAAAACTTGATCTCTAAAGCACAAAACTGAATTCAATAATACAGCAATGAAATATAGTCTCAAAATCACCACAGACAATGCTAGACTGCTTTGGTTTTCCTTTTAAAATTTGCTTCTATGTTATAATTTCCAGTATGTCCTGCTACAAATCATCAAATCAAATGGTTGTTTAATGTCTCAGTTATTGTATTACCTCTATGTTGCTATCTTGGGTTTAAAATTTGAACCACATAATGTTTTGGCAGTGAGATCTTGCTGTAAAAGCAACATCAGACTAAAGTAATCATACTATCATAGAATGGTTTGGGTTGGAAGGGCCCTTTAAGATCAGCTAGTTCCAACCCCCTGCTATAGGCACAAACTCTTTCCTCTAGACCAGGTTGCTCAGAGTCCCATGCAGCCTAGCCTTGAGTGCTTCCAGGGAAGGGGCATCCACAGACTTGCTGGCAACCTGTTCCAGTGTCTCACCACTCTCACAGTAAAGAATTCCTTTCTAATACCTAGTCTAAACATACACTCCGCCAGTTTAGAGCCATTTCCCCTCATTCTGTCACTATCTGTCCTTATAAAAAGTTCCTCCCCACCTTTCCTGTAGGCCCCCATCAGGTACTGGAAGGCTGCTGATAAGGTCCTCATGGAACAGGACAGTACTCAAAACAGAAGCATAGTTATATTCACTGAATGTAACAAATATATTTTTAAAATTAAATGCATATTAGAGCACAGAGTTATAGAACTATTAGGCATTTTAATACAGTACAATGTCAGGTTTCACCAAACTAAGCCATATGATATTCATATCTTCAGAAAACTATGCGCTGTATAGTTTTCTTTTACATCATGTAGTAATGTAGTTTCCCTTTGCATTATGTAAACTGAATGTATACTACTTTATGTACTATTGACTTTTCACTTTTACAGAGAATATTAACTTCTCTTTAAGGCTTGAAAGCTTTGAACTGAGATTCAGGTTTTTAATGATCATCTTTCATTTCAGTAAGTACACAACAATTTCTTTGACAAAAAACAACTATGTCTCATACTGTTGTTTATATTCTGGATGAAAGGTATCCCTATATTAGACATATGTGCCAGAA
This sequence comes from Excalfactoria chinensis, assembly GCF_039878825.1. Classification (NCBI taxonomy): domain Eukaryota; kingdom Metazoa; phylum Chordata; class Aves; order Galliformes; family Phasianidae; genus Excalfactoria; species Excalfactoria chinensis. Next base: position 75,484,938 of record NC_092825.1, read on the forward strand.
GCAAATTACAATGTCTTTTGACACCTCTACAAAAGATCGACTTACCAGAAAAAAAGAAGGGCTATTTTTCTTCTCTTAAGAAGACAGGTTTGGAGTGATTTATGTGAGTGTGAAGTGCTTCTGCAAAAACTTCATCAGATTGTCAAACTGATTGAGGTAATATGGAATCCAATTAAATGGAGACCTGAGAATCTGCTCAACATTGACCACTTACAGAAAGCCAGCCTGAAATGTGGATATTGTACATTCTTAGCATCAAGCCAGCATCAAAGAACAGTATGAATCTCATTGATTGTGATAAGAAATAGTGAGAAACATGAGCTGATATCTTGAATGGTGTTCCTGTGCTGCTAAATACGCTAAGGTGTATCAGTCTTTCAACACAACCAAATCCCAAAGTAGGACATAAAATATAATAAATAAAAAAACAAACATGGGAAAAACTAATAATATCAGTCACAATGTATTTAAGTCTTGAGATTGCTTCTAAACTTATATAAGCAACATACTTCTATTTCTGTCACTGTTGTATTATTTTTTTCTGTTTTTAATATGAACAATTTTCCTGGAATACTTTTCATGGGGGATGGGTTCAGAAGGAGAGAGAAAAAAATTATTTATGTAGAAATGAGAATTAGCTTTTCCAATTTAATTATCTAATTGCTCATCACTTCACATCAAAATTGCAAGCGAATTTATACTATGCTTTTTCCACTTGTATTGATAATCTTATGTGTGGAAAAACAAAGAACATGTGCAGCCCTTATACCTAACACTGAATGGCTGAAGAAGGCTTCAGTTTCTGTAAGTTCCTACTAAAAACAAAAAGTTGCTTGAATACTCTGACAGAATTCTATACAAACAAACTACTCTCTCTGGGCTCTCTGAATAGATGATATCCAAAGGAGGGCTATGAGATGGAGAGGGATCTGGAGTGGAAGACACATGAGGAGTGGTTGAGGTCCCTTGGTTTGTTCAGCCCAGAGAGGTGGAGACTGAGAGGAGACCTCATTGTGGCCTACAGCTCCTCATGAGGGCAGTGGCAGTGTGGATCTTCTCTCTCTAGTGACGGCAGTAGAATCTGAGGGAACGGCACAAAGCTGTAACAGGGAAGGTTTAGTTTGGATATCAGGAAAAGGTTCACTGAGAAGGTACTCAGGTCCTGGAACAGCATCCTCAGGGAAGTGGGCACAGACCCAATCTGCCAGACTTCAAGAAGCATTTGAACAACGCTCTTGTGTGGTTGGCTTTTTGTGTGGCTCTGTGTAGAACCAGGAGCTGGACTTGATGATCTTATGGGTCTCTTCCAACTTGGGATCTATGAAATTTTACATACAGGGGGCTCAAACCGAACAGGAAAAGGAGAAGAGGAAAACAAAACTTACAGGAGCATTAACCTGAGGAACATGAGTAACTGATGGATGCAAGCCCTGCTGTGCTTCTGGTCAGCCACCTTCTCTCAAGAACTACTAAGTCACTGTCTTATGTCCAGTGTTGTCCCAGCAATGAAAACTTCAGCTGCTGAGGAAACCAATCTCCTTCCTACAAAAGTTAAGAATGCCTCAGGAGACTACCTTTCAGTTAGAGTGATTACAGTTCTTTTCCTGGCTCCATGGTCATTATTTGCACAACACTGATAATTCAATCTGTAGACTGTAATTTAAGAAACAAATGTTTGGGGCTCCTGCTGAATACAGAACATGGGTTTTCTTCAAAACAATTACTGCATGAATTAGAACAACTTGCTAAAGGATATCTATCTTGACCTAAAGACTTCAGTGGTGAAAGACTCCTTTTTGAATGCTAAGGTCCAGTAAATCAGAATTTCATATCTAAAATGTAATTTACATATAACAAAGGGATTCTATTTGCACACAAATACACACATTGTTTCTATAAATTCTACTTAGAAAAAAAGTTGAGAAAACGTTGTGACAACATATATATAGCTTAATTTTATGAAAATGATGCTGATATATAGTAAACACTTTGATAAATGCTTTGATAAAGCATTCTGAAGTTATTTAGACTGATCAACAGGCTGGTGGTCCACTGCTGCTTTCAAAGTGTTTAAGATCCATTCATTTTTCATTATGTCCCTTACTGAAATATTGTATTTACACAAAAATGAGACATACAAGAAGCAGCTAATAGGAAGTAATTTAAATTATTATCTCACTTTCATGCAAAAAAACAAAAACAAAAACAAAACACTTGATTAAAAAAGAGTTAATAAACACACAATTTGCAGAAAATTCTGAGAAAAAAATGCATAAATGTAGGTACAGTGTGCATCCTCTGCACTTCCAGCATACTTGGATTAGCAAATTAACTCTTGTTTATTTAGGTAATTATTACTTGTATATTGCCTCATGTGTTCAGATTAACAGAAACAATCAAATACGTACTGCAAAACTAATTAAAAACACATCACAAATTATACTTTTTGTGAGCTTTCTGAGATGTTGACAATTAGAAAAATTGCCAGCATTGCATGAGTATTCTGGATATGTCTTTGACAGTGAGTTAACTTATTGAGCTATTTTATGAAATAATACAAGCTTAATAATTATGTAAGAAAACTTTTATGTCTTCTTAATAACAAAAAACTTGTGTCTTCACTAACACAGACATGTAGATAGGTTCAAATATTATCATTGGTGATCTCTTGCAAGGCAGCACAAGCTCATGTAGTGCATGATACACACAGGTTTTGATTTAACTGTGTGTGGCAGCTGCAAGAGGCAGCGTTAGCACCACACTGCATCTTCCCCTCTACAGCATTCCATTGTTTGCACTCAAGCTATGCACAAGCAATTCATGAAAAATATTACTAAAAATCATATATTAATGTTAAAAGTTTACAGTCTTGTATCTGGCCTTGTTACTATCTCTCCAAGGCTGCATGCAACTCATGGTCTGCAGGCTGGACAAACTTGGCTTGCATAGTTAGGGGGAGCAAGATCATCGACAATAAAAGAGACACATTCAGCACAGCTAGATTTGTACTAATACACAATAGCAATGCAGTAGATTGGAGCCAATGAAAACGATAAGGAAATCACTCCTAGTTTCAACACTGGAACTTGCTTTCTTAGCAAGAAAAAAGATGCCTGAAAAAATCAGCATATTTTTCATTGGTATCTAATTTGTTTCTAATGTCAGTTCCTGGTTCTGAGAACACAAAAGCAGGAACAAAAAGCTTCACAGAATCAGTGAAATGAACAAATTAATGAAACAGTGTTGGTAAACAGACTAAACTGTGGCTTTCATCTTTGGGAGAAAGAGAATTGTACATGATTTCTCTCATCTACTAACCTGTGAAATCACTGTTTCTTATTTGTAGTACATCCCTTTCTTGCCATTAATTTCTTTCAAGGTTAAATAAAGATGGAGCTGCCATGTAGCAGATGTACAGCATTGTAGCAATGATGGACAATGCAGAACACAGGAACAGCCACTGTATTTCTTAGCAATAAAAAAAAACAACCAAGATGACGATGCTGTTCCCGAAAGAGAAACTTCTTGATTCATTTCTTTGACTGTGCTTGTAATGGCTGCGTTAAAAAAGAAACAAATCAAAAAAGAACCCCTAAGGGCAGAGTTTCTTCCAGCCTTTCACTCAACACAGGAACTACAGATAAAAAAAATGCAGCTTTTGCACCAAAATCCCATAGTTTCAATGATGAAATTTTTGGCTAAGCTTGAAGATAAGGTTGAACGTCATCCTTTGTATGCAGAAATCTGTGTTTATATCACCCATTCTTACTATAAGGAGTTTAAAACCAATTTTATTTCAATACCTATTAAGCTACTTTAATTAACTTTCTGGTTTAGGATAACACCAAACTACTGACACTGACTTCAAAGCAAAAAAATACCCCAAACATTTCTATGTACATGTGCTCATGTATGTGCACACACTTTACTGGGTATGCGGTTGTTTTTTTTCCTTATCAGCTTCCATCAATTAAAATCATGTAGACTTATTGGAGACCAGCTGTTCCCATTTGTTATGCTTCAGTAGACAGGGACACTGTGATTAACGGTTCTTGTTTTTCTGCAATCTGTAGTCTCTCTTCTCTTCCTGCTCATGTACTGTTTAATGAGATAATCTGAACACTGACATTACTACCTCTATTTCTGACTTACTGGAATAATGCCCAGAGTTTACTGTGACAGAAGGAAAAGTATCCTAAATCACTGCACTGGATTTTGGTTAAAGCTGCCATGTGCCTGAGCAGGAAAGGGGTGCTGTGGTTTCCAAGAAGCAGATGTCTTATTAGAACAGAAAGTAGCATATTCTCCCATGCTTAAATACATGACTGGAAAGCCACTCTAACAGAGGTCAAATGATAGATCAGAACAGGTTAGTGAATTTGAAACTCAAATTTGAAACCTTCTAGAAACATGCTTGAATAAGTAGAGAATTCCTGTAACTATAGTGGTAGGAAGCTGTACTGTTAATAAAGACTCTCTCACAGTGATAAGCTTTTTACGCAGCCTGAGTTTGTTTGAATTTTAAAAGATTACCTTTTTTTTTTTTTTTTTTTGCTCTTGTGTAATACTAACATGTATGATATGAAATAGATGATCCACATGTGGAGATCATGTTAGAGTGCATTTTTTTTTGTACTACAACAGTGGATTTCTCATTTGTTGTGACTAAAGCCTCAAAAGACAGTTGTTCAATGTGTGGCCGTGTTTATGTATTTTAATTTCGGCTATGCTAATCTGGCATTAGAGCAATCCGGCAACCCAGCTGCTATATGAAAACAGCATGATACATTATCCAGCATTTTCTGAAAAAGAAAAGTGGAGATCTATTGACAAACAATTTACTTCTTTTCAATGGCATTAGGAACGACTAGCATTTTGCATAGTGTATGATATAAAGTTTTGCAGCACGTAGCAAAATTATGTCTACTACTAAGAACTAAGGGACTTTTTTTCCCAAAGAAACCTACAGTAAAATTATTTAGGCAAACAATCAGAGGTGGCCAGGTTATAGAAAAAAATAAGTTTTTCAGAACTTACTTTTTTGTACTTTTTGAAGGAAAAAAACACACCACACAAAGGTGTTATGAAATAATGGCATTTCAAAGGGATACCTTTTTTATAATAGAAATAATGGACAGAAGTACAATCAAAGTGACACGCATCAAGAAGTAAGTAACTTGATTAACTCTCATAAGTAAGATTCGTTTATAGCCCCCAAATTTAGCTTATTAACATCTTCCAAATGTTTTTTGGTTTGTTTTTGGTTTAAGAACTTGTTTGGAAACTCGGTATGTTTTCCACAGTACAGTAAAAGTCTCAAACCCAATCTGAAGACTCATTCGCCAAAATTTTTTCTTTTAAAAGCTTTATATAAAAGTAATAAAAGTCAAATGCACAGCTCAGAAGTGGATTGGAATAAATGGAGAATATCTTGTACAGGACTACAGGTTGGCTGTGAGCCTACAGGGTGCCCTTGTGGCCAAGAAGGCCAATGGTATTCTGGGGTGCATTAAAAAGAGGGTGGCCAGCAGGTTGAGGGAGGTGATCCTTCCCTTCTACTCTGTCCTCGTGAGGCCACATTCAGAATACGTGTCTAGTTCTGGTCTTTCCAGTTCAAAACCAAACCAAACCAAACCAATGTAAGGATTTCCTAGAATGAGTCCAGCAGAGGAGCACAATGATGGAATATCTCCCAAGGAAAGGCTGAGTAACCTGGCCTGCTCAGGCTTGGGAAAAGACTAAGAGGGGATCTGATAAAAGGTTATAAATATCTATATAATTATGATATAAAGTGAGGTAGGAGACAAATGAATGAGGCTAGGCTGTTCTCCATGTCGCACAGTAATAGGACAAGAAGTAATGGCCTAACACCTGAACAAAGAAAGTTCCATATACTAACATGTGGAAGAACTACTTCACGGTAAGGGTGATGAAACACTGGAACATCTTGCCCAGAGAGGTTGTAGAGACTCCTGCTATGGAGATGAATATTCAAGACCCATCTGGACGTATACTTGTGTGACCTACAGTAGGCTACCCTTCTTAGGCAGGGGGTTGGACTCAATGATCTTTTGAGGTCCCTTCCAACTCCTGCATTTCTGTGATTCTATGGTATTTAATATCCATTAAAAGGAAAAACTTGGGTATCAAATTATTTTTCATTCTGCTTTTGAGGAATACCATAACCTCATAAATCTGCCCAATCAAAACTGATGACTATTGGTATAAGCAACCTAACCTATGTTTTATATTTTAGCCCTTTGCTGATTTTTCAGCGTAAGAGAAGAAGAAATAATCTTTCAAGTTTAGGCTTCTGCAGTTAGGAAAATCTCAACACTGTACATCTTCCTCCCATGAAGCAATTCAATAGGCAGTTTATGTATTATTCCCTGCCATTTAGATTTTCAAGTGCATAATAAATATTTTTCAAGCTTTTATCTGCAATCGACCTTAATTACAATTTCAAAAAACAGTTCTCGAACTGCTAAAGAAACTATTCAGTTTTTCTGTTTTCTTGAATAGGATACTGATCTGCAATAAAGTTTCTCTCTCACAGATTATCTCTCTCAAATTATCACTTAACCGTGATCAACTTCTACATTCTAATTTATTAAACTTCCTTCACCACTAAAATAAGCATAAAAATAACAGAAGTAGATATGAGTTGTGGCATGAATTGCTTCTGGAATTTTGCCTAAGTAACTCTTATGATGAGAGTAACATAAGGATAATTGTGTGATCAAACAAATAGACCAATTATGGTCATTACAAGTTTTTTTCCCATGATGAGGTGGGAGGAAGCGTCATAATGGTGGTAACATGTTGTCATAAGACTGGAAAAGACTAGAGACTCGTAGAATATCTTCAATGTCAGTACCTACTTCTGTCTGCTAGAGCAGATTCTGTAGCTACTACCTCATTCTAACAATACACTGAACTATATTCCAAATAAGGGGTACATATATACAAAGAGTATGATCCCTCATAGGAATACAGGAACATCCTGATGATCTCCTGCATCATACACTTATCTTAAGAACTCATTATAATAAGTATAAAAATAGTAGAAAGGTTATATTATGATGCGTGGGATTGTTAAAACATGTCAAAGAGGCCAGATTCTCCTAAACTGGACATGCCAAACAAAAGCTTGTAGACAATATTGCTTACTGATAGCACTTAGCAATATTCTTTCAGAAGTGACAAGCACTAAAGCAGGACCAGACCATGGTCATTTTGTAAAAACTTCTTCAAGATGAGGAAGCAAATGCCAATCAACACCATGGCTTTTTTCGTGTTCCTCATTTTTTTTCCTATCCTCATCCCAAGAAAGTATAAATCCTGTCTACCTTTTTACACTGAGAGACAATTTGAGGCTTTCCCAAATGCTTGTATGGTGAAATATTGCTTTCTATTTGAGTTTTGTCATTCTTTTAAACAGCCAAATGCAGCAGCACGTCATGTAATTAGAATTTTTTGTGTAATTAGAATGCTTGTGTTATAGAGTGGCTGTGGAACTTCACTGAACCTATTAACTGTTATCATGTTTGATGACAGACCTCTGATTAATTTGCAGTTACAGAATATTAACCAGGAAGCTCTCCTATAAGAGGAATTCAATTCCTTGAACTGTTGAGGACACACAATCTAAGTCCCTAACACACAAGTAAATAGATTTGCGTAGTACAGGGACTGCACAGCCCATCATCACTATTAATTCAGTAGCCTCCCACTGTCCTTTTGATGAGGCAAATAACACGGGATACAAAACCCTGAAAAGGTACAGCAAGACTCCAGCTGCTCTCAGAAAAGAATACAGACCAACAAAAAAGAAAGGTCACCTGATTCAAAGATATCTCTACCTTTTCTCTTTGATTCCAAGCACTGCAGTAATATCCTTTATCACCTTGTTCAAACACTGTAAAATCTCAGATGAGGGGGTCAGGATTCTAAATAGCAGTAAGTTAAAGCTGCCAGAGCAATTGCTCTGTGTCATCCACTTAAAAGGCTCCTCTTCCTCTGTGCCAGCATATGCTTAACACGTAGTAAAATATTACAGGCCACAGCCCCAAAGCCAGTTACACAGACTTCTGGTGACTTCCCTTTAGAAAGGCATTTAAGGTTCTTTTGCAGCATCGGTGCACAGTGTATGAAGATGGATTTAAAGATCCAGCAGAACATTTACAGTGTGTTCATGTACAATGAGTACAATGCGTCAGTGTACAAACTGACAGTGCTGTCAGCTCACTTGTAACATGTCAATCAGTGCTGGCTAAAATAGGAAAAGAAAGGAAGACTACCCCCGGTATCAGCCACAAGGTAATTCAGCTAGCTCAGCTTCAGAATAACAGGAGTTGAACCATGTTTGTAAGGGAAACTAACAAATGAAAGTCTATGTAATCTGAAATTTATACTTTAAAAAAATATATATATATATTTAAGAATATATATATATATATATGATAACTGAAATCTGGGTTGCACTAAGTACCCTATATTTTATATATATATATGAATATACATTATATTACACACATTATATATATATAAAATATTATATTATATATATGTGAACCGTATATTCTCAGCTATACTTGCTGAAGCTAGTCTGCTCTGACTCTTTAAAAAGAAGAAAGAAAAAAAGCCTACAACAGTTTTTGGTTGTTATAGCTCAATCCTAACGTTATCCATCAAGAGACTTACCTGTGCTTCCTATTTATGCACAGAATCACAAATTGTGTATTATCAATGATATGCTACTGTCATGCATGTTTTTGAGTAACAATTTTATCATTACAGTTACTGGAACGGGGCCAAGCACTGAAACATAGTGGCTATATTTATTTGAAGTTTCCCCATGCTTCATATTACCTTCTACCTACAGCAGGAGAAACACAACAACTTGTATTTTGATACAAGGCAAAAAAACATATCAAGTGCTAAAAAGTCCAGCAGATTACACTGTAGAACTAAAAAATATCAGCTCATTTATTGGGTTACTAACTTTAAACAAGAAAAAATACATAATTACTCTCTCATCAGTATTGTTCAGAATTCAGTATGAATCTCAACTCCTGTTAGCCTCCCCTGCAAAACTAGAGGAAAGGATGAGAAGAAGAAAAATAAAAGTATCTGTTCCAACAGCAAAGAACACACATTTTTCTGAGACAGATCTCTGAATCTCCTGAAGAAAATCAATTTTGATCTTTCTGCTTTGTCAGTCTCCCAAATTCCCCTTACATCTATTCTGATGGAAATTTCTTATAGCTAACAGCCATTACTTGCTGTTTCTCTGAGTATCATGTAATTCATATCTTCTGTACTCTAATAAAAATATATATATATACCTCCAGAAAAAAAAAAAAAAAAAAACATGGGAGCTCTCTTAATCTGAACTCCATTAGAAATATATATAGTGAAATGCTAAAAATTAATGAGTTAATGATGGTTTTGATATTACGTTTTATATACATATATATACTTGCCTAGAGGATTGTGCCGAATTTACATGGAAAACATGTAATCAAGTATAGAAAGTTGAAAATACAAGATAGGTTATGTAAAATTTACTTACATCTATGTTAAAAGAAAACGGAATAAAACTGAAGAAATTTCACTCTGGAACCAAGTGCCTGAACACAGAAAACTAAAAAATTATAGCAGTGTTACAGAGCCCTCAGAAGCAAAGAGCTGTCCACAAAAGAATGTCTTCATACTTGTTGAAAGTTCTACTGTAATTTAATACTGGACTTACTTATTTGACACTATGATATAGCTGTTTATCAGGATATTTGCCTCGGAGTTTTAACATGCTAATATCGTGATTTAAATGGCAGAGATTGTACCAGTAATTTAACATATGATTAGAAGAACTCATAAGTATACATTTAATCACAACTTACTACATTTTGGCAAAAGGAAATGTAACAAGCTATGCATTTGTTACAAATAGCTAAACCTCAGCTCCAAAATTCCATTATACAATATTTAGTTTCATTCAAATTTTTCCAGCATTCCAAATAACTTGCTTCCAAATATTCTGCCCAGTGTTTTAGGCTGTCAGAAGCAAAAGAAAGTTTAGATGAATATAAATAGGAGCGTTTTGCTCCTAGCACAGCCCAAATATGTGTCTTTGTTTCATCAAAAAAAATTCTGATACAATTATGATCATGCTCATCTAAGAAATGGCAGGCGAACAGGTGAATAGACACTGCATTCTTCTAAATACTGATACCTTAGGTTGTATGAAAGATTGCTGGCTGGAAGAACCAGACCATGGTATACTAGAATACAGTATTTAGACTTATCAAAATTGTAAATGAATCATGTTCTTGGTGAGAATAGAAAGATTGGAATATTTCAACATAAGTAAGATGATAACCATCATTTTTCCTCATCCTCTCTCATCCAGTTCCAAACCACTTGTTATACTTCTGTTTATGCTTATGAACTGTTTGGAATCAGGATACTGCGTTTTCTTTCTTACCACTAAATAAATAAGTTAATTGATTAATCAATTTCAGACAAAACAAATATATAATTACATTAATTCAATGACAATGTGATATATACCGGAATTTAAAAAAAACAATAAATAAAAAGTCTGTCTCAGATTTGTTCCAGCTAAAGCTTTGATGAGACTGTTTCTTCACAGTATTGGTAACGCACTGATATCATTTACCACTGCACAAGCAAATATGTAAATACCTAAAAGAGAAGCTGCAGTATCTGAAGAAACACTGAATGCGTATATTGAGAGAACTGCAGTGTCACTTAAACTTCCATTCAAAACATATAATGCACAATGGCTATGTTTTCAAACTCAAAAACAAACTGATCCCAAAGATGAAGAATGGAATAACAGCCCCCCCCACTCAAAAAAACCCAACACCCTGCTACATTTATCCAATGAACTACATTTTTCTGAATAGTAACTGAATTTCCTTACAGAAATGCATAATTTTTTTCTTAATATTATTACAAATATGGCACTCTATCTCCATAATACTGTAGCAAGTTTTAATCTGTATTTAGTCACTCAAGTAAAGTACTCAGCTTCTGTTTGTCTGAGTTTGAAAATAACAATCACTCATTTAATCTATTTTCAGCAAAGTTTTTACAGTTTGGTACTGATAAAGCAAAATGTAGAAAAGGAGATTCTGATTCACTTGACAGTTACGTATTTTCACAAATTCACAATGGATTCCTGCTAAAATTATGGTATTTTATAAAATAAAACACTTTAGGGTAGAGGAAAAAAAATGTCTGTGTTAAAGACAGTTGAGGTACTCTGCCTAGTAGAGAATAGGTTAGCCTCAAAGGACCACAGTGCTTTGTGTCTGGTCTTCAAATGCAGCAACCATACCACTGCTCACACCAGTTCATGTAAATAGAAGGTCAAATGAAAAAACATCCAACAGAAGAATAGCTACACTTCGTCTAGTTCTGAGAAGGCTCTAGAAAGAAACCAAAGTTTTTGTTCTATGGAAACAGGGTTCAAACAACAGAAGAAAAAAAACTTGAAGACAAAATTAAATCCTCCTTTGGAAAGACAGACTATCAAATGTATTATGAAAAATCTGGAAAATAAGCATGTTACTCTTTAAATGATGTTTTTATTTTTCTTATATAGTCTTACCGTTCTCTGTTAAATTTCAGAGAATGTAGGATGGCTGGTCGTTTCTGTCTGAGATTCCACAAATGAAGCGTATCATCTGCACATGCACTGACCAAAGCACCCTAGAGCAGACACAAAATACAGCACGTCACTCTTCTGTGAGTTCTGTCTTATTCTCAATTCATCCTCACTGTTAAAACGATCTCCCCATAGAAAACAGTACAATTTATGAGAAATGCTTGCTTCCTTCTATAAGCATATATTCAGACCAATTTGAATAAATCTAATACTAATACATACTTTACATTATTATGAGATCAGTTAAATTAAAACTCCATCAATTTAAAATGCAAATTAACGGTTTTAACCAAAGCTATACATGCAAACTCCCACAAATTTCCACACAAGCTTAGAGATTAATGAAAAGAAGGACAGCCAGTACTTATTTTAAAAGGTGATTATAAATGGTATGACTAAAGGAAAAAGGGACACACAAACAACAGAGCCAAGCACAATACAGAAGCTATATGAGGACAATATGAAATTCACCACTGGCACTGTGAAAAGATGCAGGTAAGAGAACATAGGGACGGGTAGCAAAAGGACAGGACAAAAGAGATGTAGACAAAAGGATGGTGTCTTTGCTACAGATCAAAAATACTCTGAAGTTTGGTTCTGCTGATCCCCAAGAACCATACCATAGAGCAGCAATGGCATGTGAAAATGACTGTTGAGGAAGGTATCTCTGCTGCATCAGTGGGGTTACTATAGTTACGTGTCAAATCAGGCCTGATAGAAAGGCTCAATCCCTACATGCTCCTATAGCATAAAGGAACTGGATGTTGCCCAAACAGAAGACAATGCTTTACCTTGGCAAAGGTGGAGGATATGACTGAACAATCAGTTAATACCAACTATGATGGTCTGATAAGATAGACTGAAAGTTCTCTTCTTGTATCTCAAGATTTCCTTCCTAATCCTAGCAACTGTTTTTTCAGTGCTGACATATGCAAATGCAACTTACTAAAGTAAGACTTCTCTAATACAATATAATCCATGCTTTAACTGTCATCTCCCAAAGAGTTTGGATCAATGACAGAGATAGAATCTCCACCACACAACTCCAAATAATCTTACATATTACAGTTTTTGCTGGTCAAAAAGGACCACTTCATTCAAATCTTGGCTCCTTTATTTCCAACACTTTTCCAACCCTTTTATAAAGAATTATTAGTGAAGTTTCAGTCTCCATTCATTACCTTCACTGGTACAGGCACTTTTCCAAACAAGCTCACAACAAAACACTACTTCAGAGATTAAAAAAAAATAAACCAACAAAACATCAAAAGCCAGGCCCGTTAATCGAGAAGCTCTGATAGCTTCGAGGATTTGAGATTGTCAAAAGTGTTTTCCTACAGTAGGGAAGAAAACTAATGCAAACTGAACTAAAACAATCTTATGATTTTATTCAAGTTATGAGATTTTGAAAACAATCTGCTGAGTAGATTTATAGGCTCAGCAAAGTTTTCTTGTGCATTACTATCTCCAGAGACTGCCTGCATTGAGCAAGTTATAATCTCATGCTGTTTCTTTACATCATCTGAACTTGATTTTGACAAACCACGTAGAAGGGCTAAGCATGCTCACTTGATTGATGATCCCTGCTGTTGCTCTTTTTTACTGCAAATAGTTGCATATCCACAACTATTGAGCTTTTAGATAATTAACATCAATATTTTTCCACAGAAAAATAGTAAGTCACTTATTAACTGCTATTTGAAACAGAGCTGTGTAGCACATTCAGTAATTGAATGGATTTCACATCTATCTGTAAACATTCATGTATTGACTGCCTTTTGTTCAGTATTTTATAGGGATGTAAATAAACATTATAGTTTTCCTGGCATGCAGTCACAAGAATAGCCTTCTAAAAGTCTGCATGATGAACATCCTCTGGATGTATGCCACTTACTTGTTGGCACAATTTGTCAATGGGATAAAATCGTATAACTCAATTACAATACACCAATTGCCTTAATCAACTAAACATATAGAGAAGAATCCAAGTAAATATATGCTTACCTCATTGATTAAGAACTGGAGCTGTAGGACTGCAGCACCGCTTTCATGCTGGCAGTAGCAATCAACACCAGGCCTACCCAATCTGTTGTCATCAAAGTCAAGGATTCTAACGTTTCTGTTATCACCAAAAGACAGAAGAAAAAAAACAAAAACAAAAAAACCCTATCAATTAATTTCTAATTAACCTTTAATTAACCTCAATTCATTTTGCTTTCTATAAAATGAAAGAATTCAAGCTGACTTCCCACTGCTCTAATTAAAGCATCAACACCATCAGTCAGAAACATGTGCAACTGTGAGTGATTGGTTGTTGCCTGCTCTTTTTCCTCTGAGAAAAAACAAAAAGCACAAATTACAAAAATTCAGCAGGGTGCCTCTTCAGTTTCTAGAACACCTCACTGGTTCATACAGCACATGAATGTATCAATTTTTTGTATTTATGAAAACATTATTTAGTTAATAATTCAGGACTATGGTCATTGCAGTTCTGTTGCAGGCTTTCTTTTTTTTTTTTCAACCTGAGAAAAGGGTTTTTACAATTAGTGATTTCACACTTACATAAAAAGCTCACGTTCAACTAACTATTGCTCTGTCTCATCAACACAGCATAATGCAGCGCTACACAGACATAACCAAGTCTAGCTTAGCACTAAATTGCCTAGACCAATCCTTAGACCAAGTGAAATCACCGTGGCAACTTAACTGGGTTACTCCGAATTAACACTGATATATTGCTTTGCAGAAACATCTTGCTGCTCAGATATATCACAAATGTAGTTTTCTTTCTGTTCTTTTTGAATCTTCTGTGCACTAAATTAATATCTCCCCAAGTTAGATTATAGCATTTCCAGTCAGAGTCATAGAGGTCAGTGATAAACTGACGTTCCAGAAAATCACCAAACAGTAAGTAAAACAAAAGAGGAATATGAAATATGATATTATTAACAATATTGTTGCATGAAAAAGGTGCTTTGGCAGGGGAGTTGGACTTGATGATCTCTAGAGGTCCCTTCCAACCCCTACAATTCTGTGATTCTGTGAAACACCTCCATATACATTCATGACAGCAAGCATTATGAAATAAATAGAAAAAGAGATTTTACAAGATAAGGCTTATCTTCTTGTATATCACCAGATCATAAAATCTGGCACAAAAATGCCAATGATCTACCAGTATTGAAGGCAGAGGTCAGAAAAAGTGAAAGGATTTGGAGTAGACTACTCTGAAATAGGTGCAAAGAAGTAAACTCTATAGATTAGTAAAATTGAGAGGTTAAAACTTTAAAGTATCAACTAATTCTTTTTTCAGTTGTTATAGAAGCATTTTAATTGGAGACATCTGACCTGGAGAGACTTGAGTTCTACTCTGCATCTTCCCAAATGGTCTACTAGATAACTGTAGGGAAAAGAACATATGAGGGCTGCTGTAAAGGAATACCTCATATTTTATTACATCGGCCTCACAGAATCAGAGGTATTGGTAGTACAGAAGCTGAGATTGAACCTCCTTGACAACATTCCACTACCCTTTGTTGCCATGTGTCAGATGGCAGCAGAGAGGCAGTCTGACAAAATGGTGACTGACACAGAAGTGTATATGAAGCAAAGCTTTGTCACAGAACCCCTCCATGTGGAAAAATGGCACCCACTGACATTCATCAATGCTTGCCGAATGCTTATGAAGGCAGTAGGTGGTGCATTTCAGCAGTGGTGACAGCAACAGCAGGGCACCTCCACTGGAGTAGATTTTTATGAGCACAGCCCGCAGGCTTTTATTCATCGTGGAGAAAATGCATAACTAACTGTGGTGACTGTGTTGAAAAAGAGTATCTTGTAGCTGAGAATTTGATCTATCAAGTAGTATGATTGGGGTCTTTGGATCTGTTGTAATTTCCATGGACAGTAAGAATAGAGAAAAAACTAAGTTGCTCTATATGCCACTTATTTTCAAACTGCAGTCCTGAACAAAGTCACAACCATTAAAAGAGCATGAAGCAGCATATCTTTTAAACAACCTATTTTAAATGAGCAATAAAGATATAGGGTAGTATTTTATACATTCTAAAGGTTGGTAGTAATTCCTCCATCCATTTTTAATTACTTCTCTGTAGTACTCATTTTTTATACTCTCTGTAATGGAAAAGGAATTAATACCAATGCCAAAACAAACCAACCAACAGACCAATCATTCAAAAAAGAGAACAAACATCTCCTTTGTGGATTTCAAACTGAGTGGAAATTTTCATCCAATGGGATGAAATGGGATGATCTAGGTGATTTTTAAGCCTCTTCCAGCTCAAACTTCTGCATCATTCTATGACTTTAACTTAAGCATTATATGCAGTATAAATCTATGACAGTAGCTGATGATTGTCCTTAATGAAAATTATGCTGGTATTGCCCTGATTAAGAAGCTATCAACCTTCAGCATCAGTATCATGCTAAATAAGCTTTCTGGGAAACATTCTAACAAAATCAATTATTTCATTCAACATATCCCAAAACAAACAAAGCACTCTCCAGTAATTCACATCTATTTGCCTAAGTGTTCATCCTGAAATACTTCACAAATTACTAAAATGAGAGAGAAATTATGCCGTCTGCTTCAGTCTGGCCAATTGCCCTGAAGTAAGGACTGATGCTTACTTAAATAGAAGCATTATCAGTGACTGATGGTGGTTTTCAAACATTCTGGGAGCTGCATTGAGATCCTTCCAGCAGAAGGAGCTGAAGAGATATTATGATTTGGCACATGTTCTTGGCACTTCGTCTTTTCTTCTGCAAACTTTATGCTTTGCTGCCAAGCATGGAGGAATAAACTGTACCTCAATGAAGTTTTTCATACCAGTGTACTCTACCAGGGCATAGAGAAGGAATAGTAACAATGAAGGCTTTGGACTGAATTTATTCTTTTATTTTTCCTTTTTACTAAACAATGACTTAGCTAACAGAGAGAGTGTAATATTTCTGAAAATACTGAAAAAGACTCATTCTGATAGATTTGAATACCTTAAAGTAGACACCGTGATTTTCAAGGATAAAAACCAGTCACTGACTATTCTCCCTTATCAGTATATTGGATCTCTCAGGGTCCTCTACAGACATGCCAGATTTATAGTAATAAAAGGGAAAAAGATTTAACCTGTCTGAATCTGTTGAGACTCACAGTGAAACAAGTACAACCAGAATCACAAGCATCAAGCATGACAGTAGTAACACTGTAACATTTAATCCTAGGTCCTGAATTTGTTAAACAGGGTATTTTGTGCTGTATTTTTTGCTTGTATGCAACAGTTTTTCATAGGATATTTCAACATACGATTTATGTCATAAGCACCACATATGAACTCCCTATAACTATGCTGTTTACATTGCTTCAGGTTTCTCCTGTAGCTATACAAAGAAGAGAAGCTGCAAGAGTCATCTAAACCTTTTTCCTCAGCAGTCAAGAGTTTCAGTTTGAAGTGTGAAAATGGCCCTTAATAATAACAAAAGACCCAACACATTCTCCTAGCCTTTAATATTCTTACCTGCTCCCTCAGATAAGGGAGTGCAGCTGTGGGGTGCAGCAGAAGTAGCACTGCTGCTTGAAGGATGTCCTGTCATCTGATCTGCACTGACTAGAACATGCTTGAGTTCCTACTCAATATGCAGCACTAAGAGCAGATGCTTGTGGGCTGGTGATACACCATTACATAAACCAACTGCAAAAGTGGTTTAGCGTGTTATTTGAATATAGGACAGCATTTTCTTGCAGAAGACCTGCTGCTGACTTGAGTGATTTGAGTGGTTGATCAGTTTAAAAAGCCACAAAGTATTCAACTAAATAGCTAGCAAATAAAATACTGACATGATTCAATCCCATCACTAGCTAGCTAAAGGCTAGTTAGTTGTATCTGTCAAAATACAAAATAATGAAAGGTTTTGTCAAAAGATAACAACTATGAAGACATAATCTTGCCTTAACATCAAAGTTTATCATCTAGATTTGCAGCTCCGGACATAGTCGTATGCAGTTCCTGGAATATTTAGTTTTACTGTTCCTTCCTAGAATCCCTTTATATCTCACATACACTTACTCTCAGTATACTAATGATAGAGCATGTTCTGGTAAAAATAAATGCCACAGTCCAATATTCCTATAGTTCAAATGGGCTTACACAGATATATTTTTTTTCTTTCTAAAAGATACTGAATCTTCCTTTACACATTTCAAACAGCAGAGAATCCATGATTTCTCAAGTGCATTGCTTCAGTCTTCAGTTATCCTCACTATGAAGAACGTCATGCTATATGTAGAATCAATACATGTAGATTCAGTTTCAAGCTTTTGGATCACATTATGCCTTTCAATGCTAAATTAAATAACTTTCTATTAGCAGAAGTTTCCTGCTGTAGGTGCTTTGAAACAGTGATCAGGCTATATATTATCCATCTCCTTCATAAACACAAACACAAAACTCTAGGCTACATTAGTATCATGTCACACAGTAGTTGTTCTGATCTTTTGTTTTTCCCTTCATAAATGCTTCATAACTTTTGTAATCTACTTTAAGGTATGGAACACAGAGCCACACACAATCTTGGCAATGTCTGTTTTCATACAATACAAAGCATAAAGCATCTCATTATTTCTTTCAATTTTTTTTTTTTTTTTTTTTTTTTTTTTTTTTTAAATGGACCTCTGTGTGACAACTCGTAATTAATTACCTTAGCAAGCTGGGCAATCATACTTTTATGGTTTTTAAGTATTATAAATTGCTTTATAAAAAATACTGTTCCCCTCACAACCCTCATGCTATTAACCACGTGTAATTGAGCTCAGTGAGTTTCTTAGAAATGACCTGAAACCCAATCACAGCCATATGACCTTCTGTGTGCTGTGGATTCACCGCAAAATGCGTAATCAAACAATAACTCTCAGTGTTGCCTTTCTCTTGTTTTAAATATAGAAGTATTCAGTTTTACAGTGAGATTCATTATGTCTTGAGTTCATCCAGCTGTTCAAATAAAGAGCTGCTTTTTCTTTCCTCTGCAAAGAAAAGGTGAATTATCTGCTATGATTGGTTGCTCTCTAGCACCATTGAATGCAGTGTGCTTTATAAATACAAACGTTTGGGCACCCAATAAGCATGAGCTTTTGGTCTAAAATTACCTCTGCCTTGCTTATTTTTCTTGACATAGATTTCTCCATTCATGCATACGAATTACAGCAATCACAGGAACAGCAGAACATCAGTTATGATATATCAAGGTTAAAGATTTGAAACTTTGGTTTCTTCTGGGTTAAAAGACTTACAGATAGACAGTATTTAATGGCAGTTGGATGGCTGGATGAATTCTACAAAAAAAAATCAGTGACCATTAGTACAAGTTGGATACAAATTGACATCAACACTTCTCATTTTTTCCTGATTCCAATGAATGTAGGGGCTGTTTTAGTTCTCAAAATACCTGCGGTTGTGAAAAGCATTACCAACACTCATAAGACTATATGTTTTGTAAGACTATGTCAAAATATCTTTGATACTTTAGAAACCACCAGTTCCAAAAATGAAAAACAGATACAATCACTATGTGATTGATCTCAACCAATCCTAAACCTCGAAAAGCAAACTGTGAAAAACAGATATCCTGAGGCAATGACTTCAGCAACATTTTGCAAATAGCACGAAGGGGAATGATTTCATACAAGCTATTTGCGTGAAATCAGCTAGCCCTAAATTCTTCTCCAAAAAGGAGCCATTTAGCTGCTAGCCCATAAAAGCCCTATGTTGCTAGGCAGCCACTTTGAAAGCTCAATATTTTGAGGTTGTACTTCTTGTGGCAGTAACAAAATTCTATTAAGTAAGAGTTTGCATTTGCAGGAGGCTTCCTTTGCTTTTCCAGGAAGCTTGCTAACGCAGATAAAAACATAAAAACCAGTTCATTTATTATACTCACAAGTGCTGTTGTTTATGAAAAATCTGTAAAGCTGGTTTATAATCACTTCTGGTTGAAAGCTACAGAGTGAATGAACACACTGGAAAAGATTAACTCTGGACCTAACACATGCTGAAGGTTGTGGAAACCTAAACTGAACTACAAGTGAGAAGCCCGTGTATTTTGGAACATCCTAAAGACAGTAAATCACTTTAACATAACTAAGTGCCTACACAACACCATAAAGAGACACAGATGAAAAAGAAAAATGGTATTAAAACTGAATTTTATCCCACTTTTTGCTTTTTAGAGGGCTCTGTAAAATATACAATCCACTGGCCATCTATATGCACAGATGGAAGCCTAACATTATCTGAAAACAGAAAGCAGACAGCTTTAATTTAGCCATTTTTTCTATTTCCACAGCCTTCAGATATTAACATTTAACACAGTATTTGCTACATATACATATCTGTATACTCAGCACATAACACCACACATGCGGATTAGAGTATATACAGCTACTGATAAAAATAAATAAATAAATAAATACAGCTACCTACAACTATTTAATGCTGAAAAAATACTGAACTTAAAAGGTAAGCATGACCATTGTGTTAGTATTTGTTTGACCACATCCGTTGATGCCAGGCTGAGAGGAGGTTTTAGGAAGTTTTGTTAGTGTTCTTCAAGCAGAAAGTGGAAGGCTGTCTATATAAGTTCTACGTAGGGTTAATATAAATAAATTCTCATATTCATATATATCTCATATAAAGAACTCTCACATCTCCTTGCAGCGCAGGCTTCTTTAAGTGGTTGCTGAATTTTTAGCATTTTGTAAGTGATCACCAAGTGCTGATTTTCCTCACAGCTGCCAGTTACAAAGAATAACTGGTAAGAACAGAAGATAAGATGAAAAGCGATCACCTAATAAGTCTTTCTAAAAAAGGTCAAAAGACCTGTCAAACTAAATGTCTCTAAAAATAGAGAGCCATTTTTCCAAATATTACTTCCTCCTGTAGTTGCTATGGGAAAGTTATATAACTAAAATAATCTATTAAACCTTAATCCATGGCCAAAATGTGCTTGAGAACACACATGGCACTTTCTCTCTTAAGCTGAGACAGCAATTAGCCATTACTGGAAATCTTTGAAACAAGATTGAATATTAGCCCCAAGCCCACTGGACTTCAAACATGGCCACTTTGTTGGAGATGAAAACATGATGCTTAATTCTTAGCTAATACAGATATAGGGAAGAAAATCTTATTTGTCCAGCATTTTTGGGATAATTAGAGATTGTCCTGTTTACTTCTGACCAGTTATTCATGTCAGGTACTTCACACAATCACTTTACTGTACATCATTAGCAACTAAGGAGTTCAAGGATTTTTTAGGATGAGCTCTTCTGTCCACACTTAATATACTGCTGTTTACCTCCCAGTTTGATCTAAGTATAGCTATTGAAATGGGCCATCTTTGTGCTCTCAAGCATCAGTCCTGTAGTAAGAATGCCTATTTTTTTTTACTTTTACCAGGTGATAAGATCCCCCCCCCCTTGCAAGAATAAGGAAGTTCTTTAAGCACAAAGTAAAGGCCGTCTATAATTAACCTGCTTTGTTTCAAGTTAGGTTCAGAATTGTTAAATACTGTATTCTGATTTACTGTAAGTACTCAACTTTATAAATCAAATTAAGTCAACATTCTGTAAGTTCTCCAGTTATACTGGAGAAAAGCAGTAAGAGATACAGTAAACATACAGCCCTAAGGCACTGAAGATAAAGGTGGACTGCTTGATGATACCCAGTGATGATTCATCTTCAGTCTTATTCAGTCATATGTCAGAAAAATTCCATGGACAACATCACACAAAACTTTTTAAACAGAGTTATATGCATAACAAGGTATACCCTTACAGAGATGTATCACAATCTCTCAGAAAAGAAGAAAAAAAATCACTAATACACAGGTGCTAATGTATTGAGAATGACAGCACCTGATCTTGACTCAGGCTTTTCAACTGTTAAGTGGTTTAGAGCTTAATTTGCTTGACTTTAACATTTTTGTTGCTCCAAGGAACGTGCTTTACAACATCAATAAGCAAGAAGAAACACTCACTTTAAGACTTTCATTCAGACGTTCTGGTATTCATCCAGCTAAAGAAAGATGCTGAGGTCACACACCACATTCTGCTTAGGCAGCGCAGAGTTGCCTAAATTATGAAATAATTTTGTAACTTAACAGGAAAGTGCTCACAGCTGGTTAGTCAGGATATCAGCAGTTCCACTAATTCATCACCTGCTTCAGTTTTATTATTATCTGTTAAGTACTAAATGATTCCAGGAGGTCCCTGGGTACAACACAAAAAATCCTCCATATTCAACGACTTATTAAAGGTGAGTTTTATGTGTTAAATCATGCAGTAATTCCATTCCTGCCCCTCAAAAAGAGATGAGGACCATTTCCAAACATTTCAGTTAACCTACATTACTGATTTGTAAAAATATTGAGTATTATTTTTGACATTTCATAACGGAGCATGTTTATCTAGAATTTCCTTCTTCAGAAGAGACATCTAAAACACCAAGGAACTCTTAATTGCTATCAGTATTGCCAAAAAAAAAACCAACCTGGCAACAAAGCTACTCGCGCCTGAATAAACTGAATAAATAGAATTCAAAAAAAGTTGTAATTTAAAAAAAATTATTTAGGGTTTGACAAAATTAAAATACAGACTGATTTTATTTTACATGCACTTCAGTGCTATTATATTATAAATGGACATGTCTTAAAAGGCATCTCAAACATCACAGTCAACTTTTTTTAAGGAAAGTTTTCAACAACCGATTTCATGGAAGAGGTATTTCTCTTCATCTTGTGCAAGATGAAGATCAAACATTTCCTATATTACACCACTTTTATAACCCTCCTGTCGGCCAAGTAACTATTCTATCAAATTTTGAATTAAAGTACATCACAGACAACAGTTAATCATTTCAGTTACATTAAATGCATAACTAGCAGCTGGTTAAGCTGTATTTTATGAAGTCCTTTTGGTGAAAACAGACATGAACTATGATTTCTCTACTTTAACAGAGCACTTTCTCTGAACTACATTTATGTTTGATACCAGCTGTATCGAGCATTTATGTTTGACGTGCATTAAAATTTACAAACACATTACTTAACATGGGTTTAAAATTAGTAAGGATTTGAAAGGAAAGTTGGTGAGTACTTGATAACTTCCAAAGAGCATTAGTGTTTGAAGAAAAAACTGTTTACTTCAGGAAATAGAGCAGACATAGCACATATTTTCTAAGATCCTGGATTTTCCATGCCATTTACTAAAAATCTGCACGTTTCAGTGAAGCAACACACTGTTACAGAACCTGCCATACAATATTAGTTTCATAATAACCCAATTCTAGATCTTGTTGGACAAAAATCAAGAGGCCCTGGCAATTCAAATTAAAAAGATTGAGATCTCTGCCTACTTCCAAGGTTTATACTTCATAGAATCTGAGAGAACCAAAACACTGCCACAGCTGAAGCACAGTTTTCATGCTGAGGATATGCTAGGTAACTGACAGTAATATGGTGCTTCTAATAATCCAAATCTCTCTCTACAGGATGAAGAGAGACAGTGGAGAATCTTGATGCTGGATTGCCATCAATCCAGCCTTGTTTTGTGACAGCTGTAATCTATGTCAAGATCTACAACTGTTGCCATCTACTTCAGATAGCTGCAGACACAGCATATCACAGTATGAACAGTTTTCTTCAGTGAGAGACAATTTTTACAGTCCAAATGGGATTCTAAAAGAAATCTATAATACACGTAAGAAACAGAGAAAAGCAATCCAGTGCAAAACAGGGAGTAATCCAACTTGACTGTGCATTCATACATAAACTATTTGACCTTCTTCCCATACTGACTTTCAGAAGTTTGAATCATCCACACTGAAGTTTTAGTATATAAACTGTAGGTAAAACTAGAAAGGATGAGCACTGGACTAGATGAAGTCTTTGGCTCTCTGCTAGCGTGAAAGTCAAAACATAAGTCTTCTTCAGGAGATTAAGCAAGGAGATGCACTGTTAACTTTCATTTTGTTAAACCAGAGCAATAATTACTGAATGAACATCAGACACAGATGCTGTATTCATTCCACACCATCCTACAGATATTCACAGTACAATCACATTATTTTAGTCCTCTATTGTTTTCAAGACTTGAAAGCAAACTAAAATATAAAGAGAACCACCGTACAGACACTCCTTCTGCATCTCTACATTCCTCATCTAGTTTTTGTCCTACCGAATTTACTAATCTAAACAGGAAAACAATGTTTTATTTTTTCCCATCACTGTTGTTTCAATTTCAGCATACACCCAGCATTTAGATTCATCTTCAAGTAGATGAAATGAACACATAAGATTTTTACAGAGCAAAGTCTAAGGGAAGAATGGTATTTATCTCCATTTGACTTCAATGAGTATAAGCACCACATTGCTTAGAAGGAAAACATCAAGGTGATTCTGAAAACGGACTGCCCACTGTCATGTTTCCTCTCCTTATGCTTCCCAAACTTCTTGATACAAGCAGAGGATTCTGAATACTTGAAGCTCAATAGTACATCAACATTATGAAAGTGTATATATATATATATATATATATATATATATATATATATATATAAAAAACATCATACATGTAATACATATTCATTAGAGAAGTCTCTGTGGATATGGACCCCAAAGTATTTGCTAAATCAGCTTAAAAAAGTGAATCAGGGACTGGAAAAAAATAAATCACTCAAGTACACATACAAACACATGGAGATGAAAAGAATGTGTAGCTTTTATTTGTTTGTTCGCTTGCTTGTTTTTGGGGGAGGGAACATGAAGATTGTAAGTAAAACAAAATATTGGTGTTTTCAATTGGAAGAAAATTGAGGTAATTTCTACTGGAATGTCACTGACACAACAAAGAACAATAAAAAAAATGCTGCAATATATATTTAAAAATGAAGGAATGACAATCAAACAAAAACATTATTTTCTGACATAAGAATGAGAAAAAATAGGAAAACAAAAGAAAAAAGAAAAGGAAAAATCCTAGTCCTCTTCAACACAGACTTTTCTCGTCTTGTAATTTTTGTACTATGGAAGAACTGAGAAGGAGAAGGTAAAGTGTTTTAAAGGTTATGTTTGTGCAGGGGAATGCCATTATCTGTATAGATAAAGAAGGAGCTATAAAAGAAGGTCTACTGAGAATCACAGAATCACCTGGCTTGGGAAGGTCCTCAAGGATCATGAAGCTCCAACCCCCCTGCCTGGCAGGGCCACCAAACTTCCACATTTTCTAGCTACCAACAATGCTTGGGTGTTTTTTTTTGTTTTTTTTTTTTTTTTTTTTGTTTGTTTGTTTGTTTGTTTTTGTCCAAATTTTCCTGTAGGTTTCTCTGAAATGTGAGAAATACTCATAGCCTAATATGTGATAGGTCACAGCTTTGATAAAGTTACATTGTTTGAACATTTTATATCAAGGCACTGAATCTGTAGCATGACAAATTGACCTCATTTAGAAATAAATGGAATGAGATGAAATGCCTCAGAAAGGGATGATGTCAAACTGACCGTGTCTGAATACAAATGTTTACTCTTACTGGGTCTGCACTCTTCTCTCTGCCAAAGACAGGCACCAGAGTTGAAACCGATAGGTGCCTACAACAGCTGCTTTCCTGCATGATAAGCTATGATTACACAGCATATTAATAGTCAACATCTGCACTTATTTTTCCACGTGAGTCTGAAAACCTCTGCTGTTGTACTCTATAGTGAAACATTTTCTCCTAAATTCTGATTTGCCAATGATAATAATTAGATATTAGATTAATTAATCAGATATTAATCTCTCGATTAGACATTTGCTACCCATCTTTCTTGTGGTTTGATTTTAATTTTGTTTTAAAATAATCAACACTAGAGGAGAAGCTGTAGCACTACCCTAAACATGTCACACAGACTCTGTCAAAAATAAGGTAACTCTAAATTTACCACATCAAAGCTTTTCCTGGGATGAAAATTTGCATTTCCCTGACTACAAAGTTACACTGCAAAATTCTGTGACCTGATAACAAAATAACGATACTTTTCTTAAGACATGCATGCCAAAGTAAATTTTAAATTCAGTTCACAAAGATATTTTCACTCTAATCTTCAGTGTTCATATTCATTGCACAATGATAATCCAACCAACTTACTGTTAATGGTACTGTAAAATCACAGTACCAAAAATGAACATAAAAAACCCACAATAATATATTTTTAAAAAAATATAAAATAACAGTTAAAATCTCTGAATTATTAATCTACCTAGTAACCCAAATATGTGCCAAAGATTACATACATTTATTTTGTAAATCAGTTAAATGTTAAAGTCCCAATATTAAAAGATAAGCTTACTGTAAACAATCGAAAAGGTTGACTACCAGATTTATCATAGTCATAAAATCTTAGAATGGCCTGGGTTGAAAAGGACCACAGTGATCATCCAGCTTCAACCCCGCTGCTATGTGCAGGGTCGCCAACCACCAGACCAGGCTGTCCAGAGCCACATCCAGCCTGGCCTTGAATGCTTCCAGGGATGGGGTGCCCACAACCTCTCTGGGCAACCTGGATGCCCCATCCTCTTCAGAAGGATTCACTTTTACAATATCAATTCACAGCTTGTTCCAATCAATTTACAAGTCAAGCTGTTCTCTTTTTCTGCATTTATGACAGTGAACACTTCTAATTTTCTTCCATTTCTACATATAATCTACCTGCCAAGTATAGCTACTACAGCAGTCATTTTGCTACATCTGGAAAGTACAAGGACTTCTGTTCATTAGAATCATAGAATAGTAGAATATCTCAAGTCAACAGAGAGCAGTGTTGTCCCTCATGATGCTCCCCATCATGAGTAAGATACAGGCCACGATGAGGTCTCCCTTCTATCTTCTCTTCTCTGGGCTGAACAAACCATGAGACCTCAGCTACTCCTCATACATCTTCCCCTTTGAACTCTTCACCATCTTTGCGTCTCTCTTTTGGACACCCTCTAAGAGTTCTCTACTGTAGTGCCCAAAACTGCACACAATACTCGAGGTGAGGCTGTACTAGCACAGTGCAGAGCCAGACATCCATTTCACTGAACTGGTTAGCAATGCTGCACTCAGCGCACCGCCAGGATACAGACAGCTTTCCTGTCTGCCTGGGCACACTGCTGACTCATGTTCAACTTGCTGTTGGCCAAGACCCCCAAATACCTTTCAGCAGAGCTGCTCTCCAATGTCTTATTCCCCAGACTGTATGTACAACCAAGGGTTGCCCCTTTTCAGGTGCTGAATCTGGCACTTGCTCTTGCTTAACTTCACATGGCTGGTTATTTCCCAGCTCTCTAATTTGTCTAGGCCTCTTTGCAAGGCTTCTGCACTCTCTATGGAGACAATAGCTCCTCCCATTTTAGTATCATCAGCAAACTCACTCAAAACACCTTATGGTCATTTATGAAAACATTAAAGAGTACTGGCACTAAAACGGAGCCCTGGGAAACCCCACTAGTGACTGGTCATCAGACTGATGTAACCCCATTTACTATAACCCTTTGGGTCCAGCCCATTAATCATTTACCCACTGCTGTTTGCTGGACATTTTAACCCTAAGGACATCATGAGAAACAACAGTTTTAATGAAATCCTAAAAGATGATGTTAACTGGTTTCCCTTGGTCAACAAGATGGGTGACCATAACAAAAAAGGAAACTGAGTTAGATAAACAGGACTTTCCTCTCATGAACTCATACTGGCTGTTACCAATGACCTCAATGTCCTTCAGGTGTTTTTCAACAACTCTCCGCATAATTTTTTCCATAACTTTACCAAACACAGAAATAAGATTGACAGGCCTTTGATTATCAGGTTCTTTTTTCTTGCTCTTCCTGAGAGTTGGAACAATATTTTCTAGATTCCAGTCATCTGAGACCTTTCCAGATTCCCAATACCATTGAAAAAAAAAAAAAAAAGAGAGATGGCTCACAATGACATGGACCAGCTCTCTAAATACCCTGAGATGCATGAATCCCATTGGGCTCCATGGACTTGTATGCATTCAGGTGGAGGACTAAATGTATACGTGGCACCTTATTTCCATGCTATATTTATTTTCTCATAATAGGATTGACAGGATCCAGAAATAAAAATGGGTTAAGATTTTAATTTATAGAACTCCTATTCCCTTCCATACTGGATATTTTGCTTCATTACTACTACCTTCTATAGAGGCTGGAGGAGCAAAATAAATTTTGTAACCTAGAGATACAGCAAGAAAGGTTTCTATTGTTGTTGTTATACCTTTGGTTAATTATTTTGGGATGGAGGGGTGATGCTTTTAAGTAATACAGGCAATACCTTGAATTTTTCTTGACTTCAAAATATCTGCACCTGTAGCTGACCAGTGCATTATCCATTATGCTTCACCTATGAGAATCTGAGACAATGACAGCAGCTTCAATGTCCTTCACAATAACAGACATTATCTTTGCATATAGAATACTCCAATAGCTGTGCTACAGCAATATCTCTAGCAACAATGTTCCTCCAGCACCATACAGATGCTACAGTTGAACACTGGTTTCACTGCTCTATAGTTGGTCTGAGAAGAAGCTCATCAAAAGAAGGAAGCAGTGAAGAGCTAAGCAGTCGTAGCCATCTACTATCAAAAGCCTGGTAGAAATACAGATGGAAAAGCATAAATAAGAGGATTACCTGCTTTAAGACTCGTTTGAGTCAGATTTCACAAATTTCAAGCTCTACACCAAGTGCTTTGTATGCCAAAGTGTCCTGAGTTAATTCAGGTATGTTTTGACTTTTTCTTTTTTTTTGGCAAGACAGACTATTAGACTTAAACAAGATTTGTACTTCATTTACCGATATTCTCTCTCTAGAACTGAATTTATTTCAAATCACTGTGCAATATATTGCATTATTACAAAAGGTAGAAGTAGTCAAATATTGGTTGTCTAATGTTACAAAAAGAACATTTCGTCATTAGTTCTTTCATATTAGCTTCTTTTACTTCTTTGTTGGAAAATGTGAATAGCAGAAAAAAAATGACTTTTTGTCTCTACAATAATAGAAAGGCACCATCTCTCTTCTCTTTCTGCTGGTTCATTAAGTACAAAACTGTAGATCAAGCAGACATATGAAGCCCTAAAAAAATAAGTAAATCTCTATAATGTTGTTCTCTGCAATGAAGTCTGGTGCATTGCCTCCATTAAGGCTCTCTCACCCCAGATGTATATAAAATGCCAGGGGGTGATGAAAAGATCTTCTCTGACCTCTGTAATGTTGTTGTTGTTGTTTTTTTGTTTTGTTTTATAACAAAAGTCTGTCTTCCAGAAAGGCAATAAAACAAAGATTTCAAGAAATGAAGACACTACATCCTTCCTTTTTACTTCATTCCAAATACTAACCACAATCATTGATAGTTTTTTTCGCTCTCCTGTAAATCTATCTATTCTCTTTTCACAGCTGTGTTTCACAAAACCCAAATGACTAGACAAAGGAGAGAAAGCAGTGAAAGTTTCCCTAATACTTCCTCCTTGTTACATAGTTCTTATGTAGATTTTAGACTTAGCTCAGACACTGATGAAAACCTAAACTGCTAATGAAGCAGCTAACTTTTAAACATCAGCATCAATAACACGAACTGCTATTGATAAAGCAAATAACCAGTTCCCTAAATAATCACATTTATATTAGGGTACAGAATAATAGAAGTGTTCTCAAGAAAATGATGTATTCATTCTGTTTCTTCACAGGAAATATATTTATTCTTTTAACTTTCTCTAAATTAACAACTGCATCTAGAAAACACATCTTTGTCTCTAAAGATAAAGAAATCTACTGGCCTTTTGCTGCAGAGGTCTCCTAGTATTTTCATTACTAATTCCGTGGCTATGAAGTCCTCAGTATGTAAACTGCAGCAGCTGATACTCAGAAAAGTACCAGAGTTTCTGGAGTGGTTTGGCCTGCCACCTATAATTAGACTTGTATGCTTTCTAACCAGGAAGGCTGCCAGAAAAGTAATGGTCTGCAGCTAGTTGATATAATTGAAATCTCTGCTATTGTGCAGCAAGGAGAGAGAGATTGCCAGATAAATTTTTAGGAAACTTCAGGGACATTTATGTCCAAGTAACAGATTTCTCAAAGTTAATTATTTTGCTCTCTTCTTCCTCCCCCCTGCTCTGGCTTCTAAAATTACATGATTTAAAAGACAGGTAGATCCGAGTGCTTTTGAGTGCTCAGATTACACTGGCTGAAAAACACAGTTATTTCGGCTGTCTTACTTTTATCATAATAAAAGGATGGGCTTCTAACTAGAGAGGAAACCCAGCACTATCTCTATGCAGAAGGCAAAGAAGAACATTTACCTTAGTCCGGTGCTTAAAGAAGCTTACAAATAGTGGGGAGCCCCACTTTTTCCATAGTCTGATAGTGACAAAGGACAAGACAGAATATTTTTAAACCAAAAGACAGTAGATTAACATTAGACATTAGGAGAAAATACTTGACTCAGAGGGTGGTGATGCACTGGAAGGGGTTACCTAGAGAAGCTGTGGATGTCCCATCCCTGAAGGTGTTCAGGGCCAGGTTGGTTGGGGCCCTGGGCACCCTGATCTTGCTAGTGGCAGCCCTGCCCACAGCAGGTTGCTAGAACTGGCTGGGCTTTAGTGTCCCTTCCATCCCAAGCTATGCTATGATGCTATAAAGACATCTTCCTTGGATACAATGTATAATGCCTTTGCTAATCTAGAAATTCATTAATGAAAACACTTCTAGTTTTACAGTGCAGTCAAAACCACAAACATTAAGAAGAAATCGAGGAATTATTTCCTCAGCCCTAATAGCGCCTGTCACTTTGAGGTCTAAATCTTTATATAGCTCATGAATGTGACTGTGATTTAAATTTCCTTCTCTTAATACTGAGAAACAGACAAAAACTACTTACGTTTAAAAGTATTATTACTGCTGTTGTATCATTAGAGAACTAAACTAAATTCATTTATTTCTAAAAAAATCAACTACATTTTAAGGAAAAACTTTTTGCTATGCACTGAAATATGAACGTCTCCCTAAAACAACAGCCTGTTTATTCAAGAAGTAAGATATTAGTAACCATTAACAAGTGGTAGTTTTCTCTTTTCATTAGACACTGAGTTCCCACAAAGTGCTGACAATTCACTGGCCTTCAGTAACGAATTATCATACTATATAAAATAACAGGGAATTAATTTCTTGGACTTCAGATAAAATGCTGCTGATTCACCAACTGTAACACCTGCATTATACAAACAAAAATCTGAGAAAAGCTCCAGGCAGACAACAAATAAAGGATCCTGTCCTTTATTTGGCAAAAACATTTCAGATCTGCCTAATTCTTAAAATTAAAAGTATTTTCTATAGGCCTGATTTTCAGTGCCTCTCACGTAGTACGAAGGTATCTACACTTACTGTCAATTAATGCCATTTGATTGCTGACTAGCACAAATGCAGCATTCAGAAGAGAAATCTTTTTTCATAGCATACATTTCAACTACTTTTCGTTTTTAAGAAAAGGGCATACTGATCTGAAATTATTTTTCAGACTAGAACACTCAACCCAACAACTAATCCTTACAATAAGTCACAAGTACATTTAAAATGACACAGGTAAGAACTGAAATTAGTTCTCCAAGCTCTGATGTCTGATATAGAACCTGATCCAAACACTGTTTCAGACGTGCATGATAAAAAGGTTGGTGAAGCAGAAATTGACACAATATGTGAAGACTCTGCTTGGTGACAAATACTGTTAGACTATGAGACTAATTTCTTTAAAAGTATGAAACTCTAAGAAACTTAGGAGGAGCCTGAAGACAATTTTCTAACTGAAAGATAAGGAAAAGCAGGAGTTATTTCCAATTCTTCAGCCCACATTTGCCTTTAGGAAGAAGATAAGGGAACAGAAGGAGGTAGCTGCTAAGCAGGAAGAGAACTATAAAATCATGCAATGCTACCCTAACACTGCAGAGTAGGAAGTCTTGCACTAGAGGAAAACAGAAAGCACTGCTTCAGATATTTCCCCAGAGCAGCAGGACGGAACACAACATAGCCTTGCCACCATTCCTGCACATTTCAAATCCTGAACACAGGAGAAGCATCATGCCTTGGCCCCAGAATGACTACACATTACAGCAGATCCTCCCACCTCTTTTCTCTGAAGGAGACCCCCAAGTGCCCCCTGAGAGCTCACAGTTGCTGGAATTTTCTCTTCCCAGTGCACAGAAAAGAGGAAAAAAAAATAACAAAAACAAAGGAAAAGATGAAAACTCAAACCTATTGGAACTAAGGTGGCTCCAAATACAGGTTAATGAGAAAAAAACCCCACGACTGCAAAGCAGGCACATTAACACTATGCAGCCCATCTTCAGCGTTCACAAAGTCTTTTCTTTATTATCCCCTAGAATTCCCTGTACCTCATGCTCCTGGAGTGCTGTCTCTCACTGCTTCTATACCCCCAACACCTGGTAACTTCCATTGGCTAAGAGGACTGAACAGAATACCAAGGAGAAAATCTTCCCCACAGAGATACAGCTTGCAATGAAGCTGGAAGGAGCCACCACAAAATAAATGGAAGGAGACTGCTCCTTTACCAAAACACTACCAAACAAGAAGTTATGCATCTGTTGTAATTAATTTCTTAGCCTAGGGATAAAAAAAATAAAAATAAAAATAAATTAAAAAAAATTTTAAAAAAAGCCTGTGAGACTCTGCTGGTGCAATAGGATTGAAAGAGCAACTAATTATAGGATTCCTGCTGCAGAACATAAACCAATCAGCCAAGAGGCTGTGCAACATTGCTATACTGTGAGAAGCCTGTGTTGAGCTGTGCTTTAAAATTTGTGAAGCTCAATAGTTTGGGATAACACAGCTCCAGGTACTACAAGACCCCATGCACATTACCTCCTAGTGCAGCTAGACAAACTTCTCACTGCTGCAACACACTGTTGTGTTGCTGTCAGTACCTTTCTCACGAGGCTGTGAAGCAAAAGTGAAAGACACTAATAAAATAAAAAAATTAAAAAAAAAAGCTGTTCCAAATTCTCACCTGCTGGTATAGAACAAGTCTTCATAACCCAGATATTGCTCATGAACCTGTATCTGGTTTCAGCATATTTTATACTTTGAATAGAAGCAGTCATTGATAGCAGTGATATGAGGAACAGAACTCAGTTTCATTTCTTGGCAAATCTGTCAGTTACTATTGTGTACCCATGAAAAGGAAGACCAAAGTCTGCCCATGCTATGCCTGCTGACTAGATATACTAATTTCAGGAACTCTTTCAACATTCAGAGGTGAGGGCCTGGCCTCCTTTTAATCATAGATGTCTCAATTAAACTTCTGAGGAGACTTGCACTGATGCATGTGAACCTGCCTGGAGCATATGCCTGACACAACTGTCATGGCCTAGTATCTCTGTTTATGTGGTATTCCTTTACCAGCCTCTTTTCCAGCACTTCTCTGGGAATGCAACAACGTTAATGACGTACTGATTCATGTGATCACATTGGTGCATAATGCTATCAAGTGTTCAGAGTACCTGCTGTGTACCCTCAACTTAGGTTGGATATCAGGATAAGCTTCTTTATATAAAGCTTCTACACTGAAAGGGTAGAGAAGCACTGGAATAGGCTCCCCAGGGAGGTGGTTGAGTCACCATCCCCGCATGTTTAGAAACTGTTTTGATGTGGTGCTCAGGGACATGATTTAGTGGAGGGTTGTTAGAGTTAGGGTAGTATGGTTAGCTTGTGGTTGGACTTGGTTATCTTTGAGATCTTTTCTAACCTGAGAAATTCAATAATTCTATGATCTGAAAATAACTGAAAACACTGTCTACAGACCCTTTTGTTGTTGTTCCAGTTGCACAGAAATGTTCAACATTACAAGGCTCTAGTAGGCAAACATTTAAAGTCCCAATGATCTTTTGAGACAATGTAGTTAAATTTGGTCAACAAAAGTAGGAACTGTAAAGCATAAGGAATTTATAAGAACAAACTGAAGGCTAAACAGAGATGAGAAAATGGGTCTTCTTCATTTCCACTTTATTAAGGAAAGCAGCAAAGGGCAGACCGTAGATTCTGCGATTGTGCAATTTTGTTTTGAGAACACATTTTAATAATATCAATGATTTAACCTAATTCAATGAAACAAACTAATAAAATCTACACATTACCCCCTGGAAAGAACAGCAATTAGGGAAAAGGCAGACCCTGCACGAGCTCTGTAAGAAGCCTGTCAATATTCTTCTCATTTTCACTCCTCGGTTATTTAATAATTCAGGCGGTACACTGCAGTCAAAATGCCCATTTGCCATTTCTGTATTTGCATAAAGCATTAGTCAATGTTCTTTAATCATGCTGCTTATCTTTGCAACTGTCATTGCCCTTTCTTATTCCCATGCTTCAAGGAGAAAGAACGGTGATAACACTTATACATCTTGATATGAAATAAGCAGTACTACCTCTACATCTTGCAAAACTGTGAGAAAGCTCATTTTAAAATTCATATACATACTTCCCCAAAATGATGGTTTATCACACAATAAGGTTGTGTGCTTCTGCTAGTTCTGTTCCTGTTTCCAGTTGTGCTTTTTTCCCCATTTCTTTCATTTTCTAGGATACAACTTTCAAAAAACTGTCATCTAAATGTTAAGGTCATAATTAAAGAATATCACAACAGTCTGTCTTTTGTACAAGTAACTGTACACATTGAAATGACAAATGTAGACGTTTGAATTCAAAGTGGTTTTGCACAGAACAGATTAGCAGATATACAGGTAAATGATGCTGTACATCACACAAACATTAATGCTCTAGAATGCCTGAGTCAAGAACGTTCATTCATATACAGTCCTTGAGATGTGCCTTTTCCTTATCTCCTAGGCCAAATGCCATGTGCAAGAGCTACGTTACTGATGTTTGCTGGAAAGCATAAGAAAACACAATGAATCGCTCATTTTCTCTTCTGTTTAAAAAAGGAAAGAGGTACAGCAACTAGATTAAGCATGGACAACTTTGTTATTTAATTGGCAATAGAAGGAGTCTAAAGAACTTACAGGGATACTTACTAAACCACTGAAATTACAAAGATTTTGGCTTGAAATTGCAGAAACTGTGTAGAATCACATAACTGTAGGGGCTAGAAAAGACCTCCAGGGAGCAGGCCCCCTACAGCAGGCTGCACAGGTAGCAATATTTCCTTCCACACACTGGGGGTGGCAGAATGGGGAAGTGGAAGGTGGGAGTCAAGCAAAGGGATTTAAGTAAACATCTATTAAAAATTAAAAGAGAAACAGAATAGGACAAGAGCTCACGTACACCAGAGTTGTTAAGACTGTCACACTCCTGGAACAATAGTGTCACCAATGCTCTCCTTGTCTCCTCTTTTGAGATGTCCAAACATCAGCCAGAAAGTACTGCTAATTAAGTCTACACTGATAGAAGATTGTGCTCACCTGTTTTTCAGGCTAGAAGTAAACCATTGGCATGCCACATTCATGCCTTGCAAATCATATAGTATTACAATGGTGGCAACTACCAGCAACTACAGCCTAAAAAGTTACAGTAACCACCAATGTATTCCTTGCAACATTTGAAAACAGGGCCTAAACCATGACAGACAAGTAAACAAATGATGTACATAAAACTACTGAACTTAAAGTTTGTCCCTAACTTTAGCTGTCAGCTAACTCTAAAGTTGCTATGAACAATAACAAGAATGTTGTGTATTCATATAACTGAAGATCATGTCTAGTATATTCTCAACAGAATTAAAATCATAACTGCAGATACAAGTGTGGCAATCTTTTCTTAACACTTTAACACTTGACTTCCTGAATTGTTCTCTGTTCTTATTAGAATACAATTCTTTTTTTCAGTTTAATTATATAAGTACCTAAATACTTCCTAGGATATGGCACTGCCATTAAGTAACATATATATGGACAATAGTCTATTAATTGCACATTAACTCATTGAGAGAGCTTCCAAATCTTCCCTTGAGACCATACAGTTCTGAATGAGGCACTGGTTCATTGCAGCTTGCCTACAAAACTCTATTCATAAGCTGTCTGATAGATATCGATCTTAAAATCTAAGAACTTCAAGGAAAGATACTTATTTTAAGCTGTGAAATACTAATTTTAAGCTCTTCTAGGGCTACAGTAAAAGGAAAGTTCTAAACAGAATCTCAAAAAGCCATTGTGGAAACTAAGAGCAAAAATAATCAAGACTCATTTTGGACTGTGACAATTTATGAACGTCAAATTTTGTAGTATATTTTTGGTGGTATTAAATCAGATAAAATAGTGCTTGGAAACAGCAAAGGAAATAGTCTGGCATAATCAAATTATTTGCTAGTTAGATCTTTGAAATATCTTCAAAAGGCTTATGATCAAATTATTGGAAGATGGAACAGCCTTCCTGATTTTCTGTGACATACCTTTAATAACATGAGTTTGTTAACAATTACATCCGAAAGAAAGTGATCCGTAACAAGCTTTTAGGGCAAAGGGGAATTATTGCAGTGAGGATTTTATCTTTTACTTGATACAGGTCACAGGCTTTTGTTAACGCACTTCTTGAATTATTCTGATTCTATTTCAACAGTAATACGTAAATTAGAGATTGAACATTGCTTTTAAGACATCAGCACCAACAAGTGCAGACTGCTTACTCTTACAACGAGCTGCAGAACTGTCTTTAAAAGCCATATTCAGAGCCTTACACGAAGATGGTATCATTCCCTTATTTGACACTGAGAAACACAGCCTTTCTACTGGCTTTCTCTTCTTTCCACACTACAGATCCTGTTGTCATACAAGATTTTGATATGGAAGGTGGGTAGCTGTGTCAATACAAAGTTATTTCCTCAAACAGATAATACCTACAAGCAAATGAGGGATTTGTTTTATTTTAGGTGTTGTTTTTTTTGTTGTTGTTGTTGTTTTGTTTTTTGTTTTGAAGTTTCTCTGCATTTTTGCTTACAGAAAACTAACCAACAGCATCTCAGTTCATTGGTGAGTGGGTTGGTGTTATGGTTTGAAGTGAATGAGGTGACTACTGTATGCATATTCAAAACAAAGAGGTGGAACACACCACACACTCCTTTACAGTTGATGTGTTGCGTATTACCACTGTTTATAGAAAATTATATACCTAAATCATAATACAGTTGACTGCCATAGCAAATCTTCCAAGCAGTGAGAATGACTTCCTAAACAGAGGGCCCTAGGAAGAGCAGAAATGAATGCATCCAGAACTGTCTGAAGTCCCTTTATAAACTTCATATCATCTTTATACTTTGCATTTAACACAAGAATGCCACAATTCAATTTTTGAGATTGTTGAGCAGTCCCAAAATGTCTTCATTAATGTACCTTGCTAGCTTCCTAGGTAGAAATGAAAGCATCAGATAATTTCATGAGATTCTTTCTGTCATCAGAGAGACTATGCCTCTAGAGGAGTAACTCCATAGGGTTACTTAGCCCAAGGTTATCCATAGATTTCTTAAGTTACTTGTAATTTAATCTATAGCTGCTAAAATGTGCAAGTAACATAATTTTATTTTTTTAGGATACATAAAAAGGAGGAAAAACAGCCCTGCTTCATTCCAAAACCTGTGGCCCATGCAAACAAAACTAAGGACTGAATCCTTAAAGAGTGACTCATTTAGGAATCATGGCACACGTGAACTACTTCTTCACTATGAATTACTTCTAAAAAGCTATAATGATCTTTGGATATGTGATAATTTGATTAGAGACACTATTAAAAAGATATTTTGGGCAGTTCTGAAATCTGCACATTTCCTCTTCTTGTATGTGAATAACAGAATCAAGGACAAAGATTATATAAGCTATCAGTAATGTTTACCAAAAGGAGACTGAGATGTTTTGCCTACTGTCTATGGAACAACTTCAAGAAGAAAAAATACAGCTACTACAAAGCTCCTTGTTCTGAGAAAGCCATAATATGAAGCAATTGCTGAAAGTTGAACTTGGAGAAAACAACTGTCTGGAAACACAGAACAAAGCTAATACTTTTCAAACAGTGAGAATAATACTGGGAAGCAGTGAGAAAGGAGGAATTCTAAATTCTTATGTCTTACCAATAATGTAAAAATTAATACATAATAATATATAAAACGCTCATGTATTAATATGATCTTTCACCAATCATTTGAGAAGATATGCATAAATTTACGATCTTTGGTACCCTTCATAAGAGATTGTGTGTAATTTTTACACTGAATTACTAGGCTGAATAATGGCTTTAGTAATTTGGTAATGGTAAAAAAAGAATAATCTATACTGGACAAGAGTACCTGGCTGAAAAGCACAGTCTTTTATTGCCTAGTGCCTAGTCCCAGGAAAAAAGCCTCAGCAACATTTCCATAGTAGATACAACTCTTGGTTAATTAGGT
This sequence comes from Excalfactoria chinensis, assembly GCF_039878825.1. NCBI lineage: Eukaryota > Metazoa > Chordata > Aves > Galliformes > Phasianidae > Excalfactoria > Excalfactoria chinensis. The sequence continues at coordinate 75,523,126 of NC_092825.1, forward strand.
AGGTACCTTTAGGTAACCAGACTGATGGTTCCAATCTAAGAGAATATAAATTAAGTAGATAATATGGAAATGGTCCAAAATATAAGGCGCCCTTGGAAAGCAGATTACTGCATCTAATTTGCTAAGTAAAATAATACCCAGGAGCAAACTTAGGCACGAAATTCCCAGGCTTTGTTTTGAAGAGATGTATTTAGCTCATTCAGACATAAACTGGGAGTGGTGTACAGAAAGGAATATTCTAAAACTCACTCTTCACAGAAGGAGTGAAGGTGGTTCCCGGTTTGGCTTTCAGCTCTATCCACAAAGTTTGTTCATCTCCAAATACCACTGCATACATTCCTACAGAATTCTGGAGCTTGTAAATCTCACTCTGCTTCTATAGGTTAAAGAAAAGACTATAACCCTTAAGGGTTTGGTTCTATGAAAATTTAAAGGCTTGTTTAGGAACCTGAACATATTTTCACCACTTGCGTATCTTTACAGTCTAGAGATAAACCTCCAGCATGCAGGCTGGTTTGGGGGTCTTTGCTACTTGTACAGCATAAAGCTGTTGTCCTAGCTACACACTTCCTACATTCTGAGGATTCAAGCACATGTACTCTGGAAGCTCTCTGACACAGTCAGCTGAAGCAACATTAGTATAACATAAGCAATTCAATGACTAGACAATTTGAGGTAAGTAACCATTTAGGATTCAAGAAACAGGACTTGAAAGTTGTTTCAACATACGGAATTTTTGAATTTAAGCCATCTTTGAAGTTAAAGATATCTTAATACTTGCTCTATTCCATCCATATTTTCTCAAGTTGATCTGTATACTGTACATGGATGCTGTAAATCTGTTACATCTCCTCATTTCTTTGTTAAACTAAAATGATGTCTGACTGATAAAACTCACCCGTTTTTTAGCAATTCAAACACTATCTTGACTAAGAACTCTCTCTATATAAAAGGCTTCCATGAGCAATAATGAAACTAGAACATGGAAATAATAGAAACAGAAGAACTAATAGTGATATCTGGATCTTTTAAAAACACTCCATTCTATGGAGATGCTTTAAAAACAACCTCTCTCCAAAGAGTGGATTATGTATGCATAAAATCATGCTCAAAAGAGAAAAGAGTTCACTTACAGATAGCCAGCAGTGGAAGAAAACTGGACAAAGCAAAGACAAAAGTCACAGAAAAGTGTTCTGACAAGTTATCAGAAATACAGTAAGATCTGCCAAAATCAGCTAAATAGAATGAGGAATAGTTGACATATGAAAAACCATTTTGACTACTTGAATGCCACATATCATTAAATGTCATTTTGAAGAGCATCTGTCTCAGCTACTGACTGCAATTTTTTAGAAAGAACTGTACTTTATATTTCTAGCCTTTGTGCAGATCATGCAGCAGCCAATATACTGTCAAAATTAAAGAGCAATTCTCTGCATGACTTACTTCCCAGGACCTTTTTTCTACTTTTATTATCATCACTGACCATGCAGAGGCTGTAAACAATTTGTACACATGCAATATTTGCCCCACGGGTTCTTGATTTTAACTGATTCAGGACTGATGTCAAGAGTAATTCCCTATCTAGTTATACACTGCAAAATGTTGACAGCTCTATGTCCAGGACAGTTCCACAATGTACTGGGACACAAAAGTGCAAAGGGAGAGGAGAATGGAAAAAACAGACACAGGCAAATACTAAAAACACTGATTTTAAATTACAGGTGAGTTTCTGGATTATCTCTATTACTTGATGGTAATCAAACAATAGAGAGCAAAAAAAAGTGATTAAAGATATTTATGTAAATAACTGTCAGCATTAGGAAGGGCACAATAACAGTCTTCCATAACACCTAAATGCAACAGTTAAAACTTTACTTACAACTAAGGTATCATTTGAAACAAAATTAACTAGGTAACTCCTGCAGACATCGCTGTTTGGAAGATGATGGCAAACCGCTATTTGGAATCAAAAGTGAAACTGCTCTACTTAACAACACAGTACATAAAAAGCAAAAAGTCAGCAAAAAAAACAACCAGCAATCAATTCTGTATTAATCTTATTTCCTATTCCTAATGATATTTTACAATGGGAAAAACTGTAAATTAATACCTTGTCTGAAGGGAAAGTTTGTAAGCAGATGAACAACCTTTTACTTTTTCTTATCCCCTACACTGTTTACATCGGGACAGGAAAAAAACAACATCTTGGTGAACAGATTCAACAAAGAGATACATCCAGACACCCATCCTACCAATACAAGACTAACAAAAGGATTAGAAGTTCAAAGCCTGCACTGTATGGCACATCAAACAAGCTCAAGGAAGATGGAGCCAGGTCTAAAGCTTTAGGCAAATCTATAGCCTGTCATACAAATTTTAATGGTTGAAGAATCTTAAAAAAGAAAAAAATATTTTTGATGTGATTGTATCAAAAGAGAACTTAATGTTTGAGTTGGCTCTGAACATACTAAAGCAGTAAAACAAGAGAACACATATTTTGCTGCAAGGTTCTATTTTCTTCTGCAACTTTCAGCTTAAGTTAATCTAAACGATGGGAAGTGGAAATTGTTGTCAGGTATATCAAGTATATACATAGAAGAAAATATTCACTGTGGCATAGTATATTCTGGTTTATGTTAAAAGAAACTGCTTATCTTGAGTTACTGTGATCTTGAATTCTGCAATAGGCATTGTAAAGGAAATCCAGTTACAGAACAAAGTAACTTGCTCTGCATATCCTAAGGAACTTTGAACCCTGGACATCAGCTAACTGATTCTGAAGGGAAATAATTCCAGTTTCAGTGCTTGTTCGTTTTTTTTTTTCCCCTAAACTACACTGTGAAGGCACTAGAAAGAAATCTAATCCTAAGCTCCCCTCAACACATATGAAAACAAAAAACAAACAAACAAAGGCAAATGGAGGATCTAATAATAAAAAGTAGAGGATGAAAGAGGATTCTCTGGAATTGTAGCACCACTCCTCCACCATTCCTTATCCAATCCATGAGTACAGTATATCTCACCATCTCCAGTTACCTGGCTGGCTCTCAGCCTTGGCAGGTAATCTTCTCTAGAGAGACATAATAGCCAACCTCAGATGCAGGGCAAGAACTCAGTAAAGCATGTATCCTCAGGATTTCCAGACAAGTATGAATGATCATATTCTAAGAGAACTATTACGCATAAACAAAACAGATGTTTCTCCCAACTTGTTAAAAAAATAAATAAATGATTGCCCACAGTCAGAAAAAAAATCATTCCCCTGAATGGCTCTTTGATGTAAATTTTTTAAAATAAATCAGCATCAGAATTCTTTCAGTACTACTCCCAGTATTTTATCTTGGGACTGCTTTTCCTCTCCACAAGCCACTTCAGTCTGATAAGTCATGCACAATGAATGAATATGAAATACACAATGACTACATCTTTGAAGGGAAAAAGAAAAAAAAGTGGAAATAGAGATTTCTAGCCCAACATATTTTTTTAAGGTTTCAATAGTTGTAAAGGGTTGTTTGTCTTTAATCATTATGAAACAGACTGCATTGAAGTGTAAAGTCACGCCATAATTAGAAAGCAGTAGTATGGTACCCAGTCAGCTGCTACTCAGTGAGCTGATAACCAAGGTAACTCACGTGTAAAGTGCTTCTTATGATGTACTGGATGTGTTAGCATATTTTCAGGTTAAGAATAGAGTGGAGTAAGCCTTTTTGCATTAAAATAGATTAGAATTAACATCGCACATTATCCATGCAACTAGAAAACTGCAGTCTTACATTTTTCAGTTTTGCTGCTTTTTCTCTGCCAAGCTGACTGAAGTCAATTTAGATGACACATTATGAAAGCCACTACGCATAACAAATTCAAAACTTCTAGAGCAGAAGCAGCACTAATTGCTCAAAAATTATCTTAAATATTTATGAGTTACTGTAAAGTGAAAAGAGCACAGTCTCTAGTTACAAAAAGACAATCATACAGCTGGCAAGGACAAGACTAGAACTCAAGCAGGTACTTCACAGTGAGCCCACAAGACGCACCTACTGAGTTAGTGTTATCATAGTGCTATCTGCAGCAGTGTGACAATCTCTATGGGCTGACTTCTTGACACACAGCCACATTTCCAGGCAGAATGTGAGTTCATTCTCTGCGCTCTTTTCTATCACAACTGTATGGGTTCAGGTATGTCCAAAGCTGGAGGGATTTGCACTCTAACTACACTGCAAAAGAGTTTTTAAAACTTTCTATAAAAACTACATTGATATACTTGGAAGTGCAGGAGCATTCTAGCAATCACTGGAGACCTGCCAGTGAATTCAGGGAATGGTCCAAGTCAGACAGTATTTATCCTCTATCTCCTGATTTAATTCCATTAAAGGAAAATTTAAAAACAGTATTTTCTCCTTAACAATGTTCCATTATTAGCAATAGTTACATCTGTCAGAGAAAGAACAGAACAGAATAGTCCAGCTGGAAGAATAATCTGAAGAGGCCATCAAGTCCAACCACCTGACCACTTCAGGGCTATTCTTCAATTGCAAGTAAAAGACACAGCTATATGACAGCCAAGTCTTCAAGTTCTGCATTTAACATAAACTAGACATTGAGTTACTTAGTATAATCCCAAGTACTTTGTGTTCAGCTATATACATCAATGTATATAAATGTTATAGCAGTACAATATTCAGCAGTATTTAGAAATACTGTGTCCTCATCCTGAGATGATGACATCTCATCTTTGCTCTCTCCTGGTTATCTTCCCTTATTAGAACAGCCAGAAAGACAGTATGATGGCTTCCAGTCCAGAAGTTATAAGAAACACCATGAGTGCACAGTTATGAAAAACCACCCACTGATTTTCCAAAGTTTTGCAGAACACAAAGTGCGGAAGAATTGAGGTTCTATGATGTGGAGTACCTGATACTGTTTGTCATTTACTGACAGTGGAAATTGCCCAAGAGACTGAAAATATGGACAAAACAACTGGAGACAAACAAGAGGAGGACCTGCCCGTTAACAGTAGTCATTTAAGGTGTGATTCACACTGAGTAATTTGAGGATTCTCTACTGGCAATGGTGGTAATGGCAATGTGCTACTGGAAGGCAGTGACAAGAAGGGAATTGTCAAGGGAGAACCTAGCTGCTTCTGTTTGGGAGAAAGGTGTTAAGAAACAAATAATGGGATTCTACAAATATGGATAAGGTTGGTAGTTGCCTGAACCTTTAAGCAACACTGATTAAAACCTGCAAACTATGGCTGAAATGAGTGTTACAAAGAGCAAAAATTAAAAAGAGGTTTCTGTAATGTGGGCTTATAGAGCTTAAAAACTAACATATAGACCTATATCAAGAGCCACTTCTACCTGAGAGTTTGATATTCTGATACATAGTATAAACAACATATTCAATCCTTTAATAACCAAGTAATAAATGGTGATACCACTGTTTTTCTGCTCTTTTAACATTCCAAAAAAACTGAGCTCAACATTGGAGGCAAGTGGCAATTTTCATGACAGGTGACCGACCACATTACACAGCATTTTCCCAGGCCCTCCCTCAAAAATCAAAGACAATCTGGAAGTGTACAGCTGCCAAAAATATCTTCTTGCCTCTCCCCTTTGTGTGAATACTGTTTCCTCCTTCTTTCTCATCTCAGACATGAACTAAAATAATGCATAGTGGCATACTGGGCAAAAAAATTTTTGTGGTCTCCTCTGACATTTGAGCAAAGTGCACACCAAATCTGTGCATCCTGGGATTTTATACAGAATTTCTGCATGCAGCAGAACAAATGCCTGTGTATGTAATCAGAGTGCTCAAAACCTTACTCTGAGAACAATTTCCATTTATCCTACATATTCTGTCTAATTATTGTAATATGCAATTAAACACTATGGATATAGTGTCAACAACAGTAAGTATCTGGGGAAAACAATACAGAGATGTACTTTGCTCATCCTTAACATATCACTCTGTTAAGCTGCTCTTATGGCAGCACAAGGTGAAAGACTAAGGGAATCAGTCCTGAATTCCTTCTGATCTGGAAGGCATCACATAAGACCGTCAACAGAAACATGCATATATAAACTTTCTGGATAAATGTCATCAAAACAGCTGTGGCTAAAGTTCCAAACTAGAAATCAAAGAGCCTGCGCTCTTTACCCATCTCTCATTAAAGACTGGATCAAATAACTTTACTACTCAGTGCCTCCGTTTCCTCACCAGGAAAAAAAAAAACAAATGGGTGTAGCTCTACCAACAGTCATCATAATTACTTTGATACTTAATGATTAAAGGCCTTGCTAAGAGGTATTGCTTTGTTCCTAATGTATAGGGTTTTGTTTTTTTTTTTCAATTAATATCTGTCCAGATTACAAAATATTGTTTTAGAACGGTTCTGTTTGCAAGTTAGTGCAAAGCTGCAAATGCAAAATTAAAGCCTTAAGAATTAATGAATGTTGCCATCCGTTATATGTGATACCTTCAAGAATATTTTAACTTAGGCTTAAACACAAACATGACTGAGAGTCAGCAAGACTACATAATTTCTTACATTTTGCTTGGTGTTACACCTATTGGCATGGGTTAATAAAATTTACCTCTTAGATTTTCAAGCCTCTGCACAAGGCAGAAGAAAATATTTACAATGGAGATGCTATAAGAATAGCAGCCAGGCTAACAGCCAAAACTTCTTTATGCAAAACCAATTTTTAATACAACTTCTTGCCCATTACAATAGAAAGCAAATATCTCTTCTTCAAATATTTTACTTTAATGAGAACAAAACTTGGAGGAAAATGCAGTCAAGCTATGTGGAGGTGGAAAGTACAACATCCATCTGGAATAATCACATTCAACTCATTAGAGTTCACATTAGAGATTTACACTGCAGCTCAGAGTATTAAAAGGACTAAAAGAAAAAAGTAAAATATTTTAATCACATTGGAAATGAGAATCTTGCAAAACAATAACAAGGACAAAACCTCTTAAACATCCTGAGTTACCCAGGGCAACAGGAAAAAAATAAATCAAGAATATTTTAAAAAATATATATAATATTTTTGATTCAGATTTTAACAGAGCGCATCCTTTATGCACACCTTGTTTTCATGTGTTATCAGAGATCAGGATATCAGGAGCATAGGTTCAGAAACCAACAGACAGCGTTCAAGGAAGTTACTACTAAGTTTATAATATACATACACAATATTTGGATGATCTGGGAAATTACAAACCAGCAAATCTTACAGCACCACTTGAATACATTTTTGAACTAAATAATACTAACAAAAATGTAAAAATTTTTAAAAGTAACGATAACGGATTTAGTCCATCTTTTCTAAAAAAAATAAAAATAAATAAAATAAAAGAAATAACAGCAAGTCCTCCAGAAAGGTCACGGTATATTTATCTCCTTGTATGGCCTGGCATCATACAAGTCAGCTGCACCATTCAGATACAGGTCATCAGCAAACTTGCTGCAGATGCACTTAATCCCACTATCTACAACACTGATAAAGGTCTTGAAGAGCACCAATCTGAAGACTATCCCAGAAGACATCAATGTATCCGAAATCTCCCACCAGGATGAGAGTTTGCAAGCACTACACCTCTTTGCAGCTGATGCAAAAAGGCCTTATCAACAGGCTCCTCTTGATCAGCTGGTTTGTAGTATACTCCAAGTACTAGATGACCTTTATTGGTCTAATTCCTAATTTCAATCCACAAGCTCTCAACCTGTTCATGACAGTTTCTCAGGGGCAGCTCTTCGCAGTCTATCCACCTCTTAACATAGAAAGCAATTTAACAACTCCTCCTACCTTGTCTATCCCATCTAAAAAGCTTACAGCACTCAATCATGATATTCCAGTTATGTGAATCATCCCACAGTGTTTCCACAACAGCATTAAGGTTATAGTTTACCAATTGCACCATGGTTTCCAATTCCTCCTGCTTATTTCCCATGCTGGATTGGTATACAGGCACTTCAGCTAGGCTTTCAGCTGCATTATTTACTTTGGTGATCCTTCCCAAAAACTTCTGGGGCAAATCCAAGGTTTTTCCCCCAAAATTAACATTGAAAATGAAGAGACACAGAACAAGAGGAAATACCTAACATTAAAAACTTTATGATAGGTAAAAAAATGTATGATTAACTGTCTACAAAATGAAAGGCTTGAATTTCTATTCCTAATGCTATATGAATTACTGATTAACACAGTTGTTGAAATAAAAAGCCCTATGAGAGGTCCCATGTGCCAATGAACTTGAACCTGACATGAAGATGCACAGCTCAGTTTCCCCTTAAAATATAACTACAAGATTTTGTTGTTAAGAATATACTGTCTAAACTTCCACAATCATGTCTGAATAATAAATACAATAAGTAGTGACAAGAAGACCCCAGGGCATACACACTACGATTATATAACCATAGACTGACTAGAAATAACCACAGAAAGACTAGAACAGGAAAAAGAAAAAAGAAAAAAAAAGCATAATCTCCACAGACAATATAAAAACACACTTAGTGTTGCAGTTGGTCAAGGAATAAGACATTTTCTAACTATGCATTTAAGAAAATTCATATGTGCAAATCAAAAGCCTTTCCATGGTTTTTTTTTCTAAACAGAAGTTTCTGCACGTTTGTTCCTGCCAAAAGGCTCTGCTGATTCCTCAAGAAGCCTGAAAATTCTTAGTATCAAATTCTCAAACCACCTAAACCACCTAGCATTCCATAATATCGTGCAAGCTCAATTCATTTCAAAACCAGCAAAAGGGTCAGATTAAAAACTTGACTAAGTCCTTGATTGCCCAGAAAGTCAGATTTCCCTTTCTAGATTACTGCTAGATCTGTAGATGGTATTAGTTTCTCCTATTAAGGAAGAAGAGAACAAGAAATACTTAATTAAAACTTGGACTCTAAAGGTATATTTGGCAAGCAAGAAGATAATCAATTATGGTTTTAATTAAGAATGCAAGGCTGCCAATGATAGGACAAATAAGCTCATGAATTTAATAGATTTGTCTATTTCTAATTCAGAGTTTGAGATTATTTTTACATCTTTTTTTATTTTTTTTTTTCCCTGAAATCCAGAACTAGATTAATTCAATATTTGAAAATAATAAAAATTTCCTGCACCATGCAAACTCCAGTTCTGAGGGAATTTACTACATGATTACAATGAATCGTTAAGGAAATTTTAAACACTATATTAAAGAATGAGGAAGGCATGAAATCTAAGAATTAAAAAAGATTTTCAACTCCAAATGATAAATTTGTATGTACTACACTGATTTTCTAATTCATTAGTGCATTAATTATGATAATGATTGAACATATGAGAGTCTAGAAGTGGACTATACATAGGTCACTCCAAAAGTAATGCCTCCTATTTATTTCCAAGGAAAACAAAATAGATCCAAAAAGCACAATGATACTACTTGATGGACCAAATTATCAACTACAAAGCACTCTTTTTCAACATAAATACCACTATTTGCTATGCATTTTCACCTGTAATGAACTGCATGCCGTGCCTGTAAAGACCTTCACCAGCAGAGGTGATCTACTGTTTCACAGCTGTTATGATAGTGTCACTGCTAGAAGAAATATTGCCCGTGTAGTGTGTCACGCATTGGTCTGAACAGATCAAAGTCAGAAAGCCCCAAGTCTTGACTAGGTGTGGTAGGACAGTCCAGCCAAGATTGGCAATGCATACCACAATCACCAAACTGGTAAGGAGTTTGGTATTATTATAAGAGAAAGGCTGTCTTCTTCTCAGGCCTGACTCTGAAAGTTCAAGCCCTCAGCTTAGTCAGTGTCACAATGTCATGGTCAGGGCTGACAGTTTGGACAGGTTCCAGGAAATCCAGAAGGATCACCCTTTTCCTATCCCAAAGACAGTGCACATCACTCTAGCCATTGAAGGCTGCATCTTGAACATTTTCTTCCATGGGAAATTCTCATTTTGCCACTCCACGGAGTGCCGTTTTGACTCCAGCTCACAGTGGTGACATCACCTCTCATCATCAGTAACTATGCAGTTCAGGAAACTGTCACCTTCAGCTCTGTATTGATTTAAAAGGCCCTGAAAAACTTGAATATGGAGTTCTTTCCGTTCCTGGGTGAACATTCATGGAGCCCACCTAGCACAACTTTGTGACATTCCAACATTGAAACCACTGTTTCCAGTACTCTGAAGCTGGTATTCAGCTCTGTGCAAAGCTCCATGGACATAATCCACTGATTTGTACAGATGAGCTGATCAAGAGCCTCTACGTATTCTGGCATGACAGTTGTGCTTGGCCATCTAGAACATGGCTTTGTCTTTCATGCTGCTGTCGCCACTGCTTAAACACACTGCCCACGACCTCACTGTGCTCACATCCACTGTTTGATATACCCAAACATTTAGCATCAATGAATGTCAATAAGTGGCATTTTTTTCCACATGGAGGAATTCAGTGATGCCTTTGCTTCCTATGTACTTCTGAGGGCTGGAGCACCTCTCCTATGAAGAAAGGTTGAGGGAACTGGGATTGTTTAGCTTAGAGAAGATAAGACTCCAGAGGGACCTCATTGTGGCCTTCCAACACTTGAAGGGAACATGTAAACAGGAGGGGGTACAGCTGTTTACAAGGGTGAACAATAATAGGACAAGGGGGAATGGTTTAAAACTGAGACGGGGAGGTTTAGGTTAGCTATTAGGAGGAAGTTTTTCCACACAGAGGGTGGTGATGTACCAGAACAGGTTGCACAATGAGGTTGTGGATGCCCCATCCCTAGTTGAAACTAGATGATCATTATCATTCTTTTCAATCCAGGACACTCCATGATTCTATGATTCTAGGTCAGATACTAATTTGTCAGACTGCCCCTCTGCTGCCATCTGTTAAACACCAGTCCTACTCTACTAGTGAAGAACAGGTCTAGCAGGGCATCATCCTTGGTAGGCTCTTGCATCAGCTGTGTAAGGAAGCTATCTTCCACATACTATAGAAACCTCCTGGACTGCTTCTTCTGCACTGTATTATATTTCCAGCATATATCAGGGAAGTAAAAATTCTCCCTGTAACTAGATCACTGGGAATGTATACTAATATCTCTCAAGCACACGCACAATTTCCCAACAGGATTATCTCACACTCAAATTAGATGACTCACTTCCTTCAGGGAATGAAGGCGAAGGTAATTCAGCTGTGCTACCAGAAGGGGTGGAGCCTGGCTGCTCCTCTCCTAGATCCCACTTAAGGGCTGATTGCCACTGAGGAATGATCTCTTTCTCTGGAGATCAGTCCTTTGTGGAGTTTACTACAAGCCTTCAACATTGGTGAGCATTTCCATTTATTATAGATTATCCTTTCATAGTGGTAATCTTACTTAACAAAACATCTGTTTAAACCTCTGTTTACCTATTGATTGTACAACTGTACATTTGGTGAGCCAGACAGGCCAAATAGACTGATATATATATGCATATATATAACATCTTTTTTGTTGAGTATCTATAAATGGGTTAGCAGGGAGAACATCACCCCCCTAGATAAAATGATTCCTGGGCATATACCAGGGTTTCTGGGTTTTCCCTATTATCAACTAGCTACTATGGTTGAAAAGTTGGGTCCCCTGCAGATTATGGGGAATATTTCCCCATTCCACATGGTGGAATATTTTCAAGGATTAGATTTCAAGGATATTTTGTCTATGAAAGAACGGCAGTTAACTGCCTCTACAGTGGCACGGCCACTGTTAATGCCTTAAATCAGGCAGAAATAAGAGCTGACACTTTAGAAAATGAAAATCAATTATTGAAAGACCATATTGAAAAGCTAGAACAGGAACTTAGCATATTAATGGGGAACAGACTAATTTTACTTCCCCCAATAGGCCAGGTCCAAAATATTTCAATAGATAACAAACATCTCTGAAATAATGGACGTGGTTGAACAAGAAAATAAAACCACTAAAACAGAAGAGCCACTTACAATGGATTCCTTGGAACTCTGTCCTATCATAACCCAAAAAAACAAAAAACAAATTCAAGATAGATCAGCAGGGGTGCTTCCTGATCAATGGCCCCCAGCCCAAACCCACTCCCATGTCACTACCCAACCATACACAGCAACAGAACTAATGGATCTGGTACAATGGTTTTGACAGAAACCTAGAGAGAGTATACTGACCTGGTTGTTGCAGTTATTCATTATACGCAGCTACCCAATTTCTAGATGAAAAGCATTCTAGATTAGATTGGTTAATGGCAGCATACCGTATGCTATGGCCAAACAAATCAGATATACCACTACATGCAGGGTTGTGGTCCTCCATGGAGGAACTTCAAAATTAGCTTCTCTCATACCTAGTTCCAGGAGATATCTATGAAGATACCTTTGATAGCCCTGACATGGTCAAATTCTTGGTGGGAATGAGGGACCTGACCTTACAGCAGGCCCCTTCCCACCCGTATGGCACATTAGTCTCAATATTAAATCCTCCAGTGGCATCAGAGGTGGCAGTTCATCAGGCTGATCAATTAGTAGCTGACCTGGGAGAAACAGAGTGCCTGCTACATCATGTGCAACGCCTGGTGATGACCTACATGGGACTGATGAAACATAGATGGACCTCATGATTACATGCCTCCAGTAACACCAATCAAGCACTGGCCTACAGAAGAACATGAACCAAATTGTGTCAACATACATAGCAAAGGGAAATTGTATAAGCATCATGATGTGTCCGATCTCTGTAATAAGGGAAAACTCACCTAATAACTGGTTCACACTGTGAAGGACTGGAGTGTATGGAAAACTGCTGATCACAGCCTGAACCTCTGACTGACCACCTGAGGCAAGCAATGAGTCAGCTGTGGGAGCACAGGTGATAGTAATTCAGCTGTGTTCCTAGATCCCACTTAAGGACTGTCTGCCACTGAGGAAGGATCTCTTTCACTGGAGATCACTGCTTTGAGGAGTTTACTGCAAGCCTTCAATATCATTGAACATTTCCATTTATTACATATTATCTTTCTATCGTGACAATCTTTCTTAATGAAAGATCTGTTTAAATCTGTTTACCTATTGATTGTATAACTGAACAATTGTACAGCTGTACAGGGAGTAAATAAAATCTCACACTTTGAATAGGAAAAAGACAAACAACTCTCAGTAAATTGAAATCAGACAACAGACAAGTAACCTATAGCTTTAAGTACAATGCAAATAAAATATTCTGTGTTCTTAATGAATAAGTAAGATTCCTCAAACCTTGCAGAAAGGACATGGAAGAGAAGTACACAATGAAAACATGAAAAAAATCATTTGAATTTGCCAAATCATTTTGGCTTAACAATATTGTGGAAAAAATGTTTACACACACAACTTTTATTTTAAGATTAGTAGCTTAATTAGTACCATTTGGATACCACTCAAAATACAGAAACAAACAAACAAAACTATAGTGCTATTTATGCCCTATTCATGTATTAGCTCCTGCAGTAAACTCTAAAGAGCTCGATAAAACATAGGCAAGGAATCTCTTCTCTGTATCACCTTTTAGTCACTCTTGTCTTCCAGGGCCCTCTTACCAATACTCTATGGGAAATAAGCATTACTCTCCTGCTAGTGTCATGACTGGCAACTGAACTCTTTCCACCATGGGTACCTCCTCTTCTGTTTAAAAATAACCAAAATCTAAGTTTAGTTTTCTTATAGTTTTTAACCTAAGAGACATAATTGCAATTCAAAATGATGCCCCTATCACAAACGTGCCTAGTAAGATAAAATGAATTGGCATTAAAGCTATGCAAATAATCTACTGACTAGGGAATACACGACGTCTGTATAAGGAATATAGGAGACCTCCTTAACATAATCACATATTTAAATTAAGTTCCTCAACAAATAAACTATTGATGTATCATGTTCGTCACTCACTACACTTTAAGCATTTAACTTAAAGTAAAATCTCCCAAACTCTACAAACTAAGATTAATGAAACTGCCATGAACAAGAAAGTACTACTGTTACAATCTAACTGGAAGTGAAACAAACACCTACTCACATCTGAGATAATAAACTGTCTGAAGCTGAGACCTTAAATGGAGTAAACAATGAGAAAAACAAACAGAAGAAAATAATTACTTTAAAACACTAGTATGTAAATTCTAATCATTGACTGCCAAGAGAAGGAGTTGTGAACTACTTAGTCCCAACTAAGTTGCATGCCTACTACAGGAATTTACTCAAATCTAAGTATACTCCTACCACACATCTTATTGATTCATTAAGGAGTACACAAGAGGGAGGGGTCAAAGCTGGGAGAGCTCATCCAAACTAATCAAAGAGCTATTCTACCATTCTGCGTTTAAAGGATGCTTGCTAAATTTAGATTGTTTGCATCTGTCTAAGAAGATAATTAGCAGATGGGAAGGGAGATCAGATTGATGAGCGTTACTTCCTTCTCAAGACAATATTTCCACTAATGACAGAAATGTTTGAACAAAAAAGGTAGGAAAATGTAAAAAGACATTTAGCACAAGGTCTAATTAAGATATATCACTTCTCTGAGATAGCTGCCTATCACCATTAGGCAAAATTTAAATACCATAGTATATATTTTTCTTTAAATTAAATTCCTGAAACAAATATCCAAAAAGTGTTTCTTTCCAGGAAGCATTTGTAAATGCAGTCACAAAATGACAAAACACTAGGGGTTGGAAAGAGCCTCTGAAGATCATCTAGTCCAAATCCCCTGCTAAAGCAGGTTGAGTAGGTTACAGAGAAAAATATCCAGGCAGATTTTTAATATCTCCAGAGCAGTAAACTCCACAACCTCTCTGGGCAGCCTGCTCTAGCGCTCTGTCACCCTCAAAAAAAAAAAAAAAACAACTATTCTCACATTCAGATTGAACTTCCTATGTTAGAGTTTGTGCCCGCTGCTCCTTGTCCTGTCATTACGCACCACTGAAAACAGCCTGTCCCCATCCACTCAACTCCTGCCCTTTAGATGGTATAAGCATTGGTTAGATCCCCTCTTGGTCTCCATGCTGAACAGTCCCAGGTCTCCGCAGCCTTTCCTCATAAGGGATGATGATGTTCATCAGCTCTCACTAAAATGCTGCCAGATCTATCCACCTTCCTCCCATTTTTATATGCATTTCCAAATACATGAAAATCTATTTTTTCTTAGTAATTTTTTCTGGAGATATCAGATCCATTTTTTTTTTCTTCTTGAATTAACATCAATTGAAAGTGCAATAAGCTCAACACTCTTAATTGCAATATATTTTACATACTTAAAATGCATGAGACCTGGGAGACCAATGGACCCAAATATATATGTGTATGCAGAGACTTAGCATGTATACAGATAAGAGCACGCACACAACCATATGTAGAATAATCTTCATACTGATTTTAAATTCCCTAAACTGGATGTGTCAGGTGTAATCATACAAGTAAATGTGATTATTTTTATATATTTTATAATTCTTTTAATTCTTTCAGTTTGACAATAAATTAATTTCTGTAATAACCCGTTTAGGTATCAATGCATATAAAAATATACATACATATTTCTTGATTACCTGTGAGATTTTCAGAAAAGCTTATGTTTGGAATATTGTCTGGCTGTGAAGTTTGTGCTCCTGATCTACTTAAGCACTCTGGAAAAATTCCAAATATATTCCACAATGAGATAAAGATAAAACGCATCAATGACTCTTCCAAATCAAACACCATAACTTTAGTTTTATGATCTTGTCTGTGCTTCCCCCATTCCATCTGCCCAATAAATCACACAGAGTAAACAACAAAGAACATGGCCAGCTTATTTTAAGGATAAAGATCTACTGAAACCTTGTTTAGAGGCATCAATTGTAATGAGAGTAAAACTGCCACATTTTATATTTAGATGTTATGCTACTGTTCTAGCAGACCAAAACTTTATACTATATTCTTGTCTTTTCTTTTAAATACATCCATCTTAATCAGTTTGTCATCAAACATTCTTTGCCATACTTCCTTTAACTGTAAAATTCCATATCTCTACAGAATTCTAAGGGTGATTATATAATTAGTACCATTTGTTCTCTTTCATTTTCTCCAGAGCACACTAACAGCCCCAGCTGCGCTTCCCTATAACACTGTCTGTATAACTGAGGTTTAGATTTCACCATCATCTTTACTCGGGACAGAAACTATGGCATCAGATATATGACTTTCAGCTGTTTAATGGAGACAAATGTGATAGCATTGAAGTTGTGCTCTAGTAATGTATAGTTGGAATAATACAAGTATAGTTGTAAACAGATAGCCAGAGAGTATCTAAGGAAAAGACTCACCAACTCTGAGGCCTTCAGTCAAGATAGATGCTCACCAATGTTGAGGCTCACCACCAGAACTCCACACAGGAGCAATATCCAGAAAGAGATGCTGCCTTAGTGGTGGTCAGCCCTTAAATGGGATCTAGGAGAGGTGGAGTCAAGCTCCACCCCTTCTGGGAGCACAGGGGAATTACTTTCACCTGTGCTTCCGTAGCTGACTCATCACTTGCCTCGGATGGTTAATCAGAGGTTCAGGCTGTGATCAACAGTTTCCCTTGCAATTTTCCATAAGATATACCTATTAAAATAAGTATTGCTGTATCATATTTGATATTCCAAAACTACCCCTGATATCAAAGTATGTGAAGAAGCACACAAAATAGGCTAGAAAAAATTACTTCCAATACTATCCAAAAGCAGAATTGCTCTTGAATAGATCCTGTAGATATTTTGTTCTGATTGGCAAATGGCTTCTTTCAAAAACAACTGCATACTGTTATAGGTGAATTTCTGGGATATAGTTTCACACATTAAGAAAATTCAATTTAGGAGTCTGCTGTTTACTAGGGGGAAAATAAATAAATAAATAAGAGTTTCTATTTCTCCATTCTCAGTCTCAAAAATGCACTCTTTCAGCTTCTTTACAGTTTCATTCTGATAAACTGGAGGTAAGCATATTTCGTAATCTATCAGTAAAGTAGCACAGCAAAACAGAAACAGTATTTCACCATGTTAGCAGAGTGCTTTTGGAAAGGTCTGTTGAACACCAGATTCAGATTAAGGAAAGTGTCAGGACTATGCAGATACGCAAAAGGAGCAGGCAGAGCAACAACTCCACGTTCGCGTGTTAGTGAGTTGGAATAATTTTGTTTGCTCAGGTATAAAATGACTACCATATTACCAGATGACACTGCAGTCTTGCCATTACTAGAACAGCCCTGCAAATGCTGTGAATTACTTTTTTTTCCTCGAGCACCAAACAGTGAAAATGAACAGTAGCATGACCTATGACCACCACCCACAAAAACATGAAGTCTGTCAGTCTTAAGAATAACTATTATAAGTCTTATATATATATAATACACTATATATATATACTATATATATATATAATACTAACTAGTATTAGTATTATTAACTAACAATAGAAAATAGTAGAAATGTGTCCAAAGATGTATTATCAGTGTAAACCAGTATGATGATAGATAAGTTTTTCATGGTCTGGAGGCCACTCTGGACACAGTAGATTTCCTTGCACCAGATTTTAATTTTTCCCTCATTTCTTTATAAGCAAAGATGATAATAAGTATGAAATGGTCTATCTAATAATAACTATGGAATGGTCTACATGTAGAGTTTTGTTACTGCAGCTGGCCATGAAATGATCATTGACTCAATACAATAATGTGTAGATAATTATATGCCTGGAGTAGATGGCTATACTGGCTACGCATATCATTAACTTGGTGGAAGAAGTCAAAGTGAAAAGACACAGTGAATCCATGAAATAAAGTGCTTTTAATGAACTTTTGCAAGCATTTTTGAGTTGATTCAATTGAGTGTAGGAATACACATCATGAAACAGGAGAGCAACATGCCACTTTTTCAGATACGATACTGGAATAATCATTCCCATTGCTGATTTTGATCTATCTATTCAGATATGTGACGTAAAAGAAAAAAAACCTCAGCATTCTTTTCCTCCGATATTAGGAAGAGACTTCAAACTGACCAATTTTCTTCATTTCTCTCACCCTCTGTATAGCAATATGCCTTCTTGGATAGATTACAGACAGTATGCTTTGTTTTATTGTGTATAATGTCAGAAGGTTTTCCAGACCAGAACTAGAGAAAAAGTATATGGAGACGATAAGAAAAGAAATTCAGTTTCATAACCCTTCTTCATTTGAACATGCTTGCCTCAAACAAGGATAGTACAGATGGAGTAGTAACAATGCATGATCTATGTATGGGTGCTGAGAACAGGGATGAAGGATAAGGACGGGTAGTCAGGCACTGGAATGCACTGCCCAGGGAGGTGGTGGAGTCACCAACCATGGGGGTATTCAAGAAATGTTTGGATGTTGTGTTGAGGGATATGATTTAGCTGGGAAGTATTGGTAATGGTTGGACTGGATGATCTTCTAGGTCTTTTCCAACCTTGATAATTCTGTGATTCTGTGACTACCAGAATACAAAGCAATTGTTTCTAGAGTGAGTATTTTGCCCTTTATTTGCAGGTTTTGTAATTCAGTGTCAGTAACAGGAAGACACTCTTTCATCAGTGATTTAATGAGCACTCATTCTGAGGATGAAGCACAGCTGTTTTGTGAGTATCAGCACCCATCAGACACTGATGTAGGTAACAGCTACAGTTGTTTGAAGTTTTTTGAGAATCCCACAGCGACCATTAGCATCACTAGAGCATAGCAACAGCAATTCCCATTGCTATAGAAGCTACATCTGCTAGAGCAGCTTTAAAAGAAATCTAGAAGGCAAACTGACACTCATTCCAAAGTGAACTTTCATTTATCTCTGTATTGCAATGGAAATGTATGAATAATAGTTTATTTCAGGCCAATTTAGAACAGACTATTTCAGTCATGCTGCTGGATTGTTTGAAACGATCACCTGGTGTTAAGTCTTTATTTTCAATGATGTTATAAGTGCTTCATTTTCCTTTGAGAACTGTCTTTTTCAACTTATTAACTTACAGTCACTAGATATCCCAACACTTTGTGAACATTTTGTAAAGGCAGGCATACCATTATGTCACTTGCACCCATCACAGGAAAACTTGTTCTACATCATTATATGAATACTAAATACAAATTTTGTTTTGCTATACCTTCATGATGCTTAGCACAAAGGAATTTGATCCAAACTGGGCCCTTTTGGTGCTAACACACAAACAAATGGTTGCTTTTTTGTAGTGGTAGCCAAACATCCTTTTGCACCATCCACAACACTGGTTAGAAGCACCAGCTTCACTGCTACAGCACAGTGAATGAGAACAAATTCTATCATTCTGTTATGTAGTATGTTCATTGCAGAATGAAATTATGCTGCTCTATTAAAAACAGCTTTTACAGGATACTGTGGAAGACTGAGAGCCATTAAAATCTGAACTGCTTTTAGTTTGCTTTAAAAAAGAATCTATTATAAATTGTATTTTCAGAATTAATACTAAACACTTATATCTTGGCTTGAATCTTATTGCCTGCAACAGTTACAAATGGCTACAACACTATTGGCTTAAAAAAGCAGTGTTCAGTGGATGGCTCCAGGCTGTCTCACTGATCATTCTTCTTTGCTACATACACAGGCAATCTTACTGGTCCATAACTAGGCTTTTTAAGTAGTATGTTCTGTAGAGCTTTGAGAGTGAAGTTCAGAAGTCTCAGTTAAAAAATGAAAAAATAAGTAATCCTTTTAATGGTACCATCTGTCTTCAAAGCACAGCTCTCACTGACTCAACACTCAATTAAGCAAACCAGGTTCTGTGTGCCAAAGCCATGAGGCATTTATGTTATGAGATGACATCTCTCTTTTAAAAAAATCAAATTATCTTACAATCTTGATACCCATGTTTGATTCAGTTCCTAGAAAATTTTCAGTCAATGAAGTAGGCTTTTGCTAGCAAAACTGAAGAAGAGGCATTAAAGAAGAAGGTACTTTGAAAAATATTCTTCTTCCTTTTTCCTCTAACCCTTTATAATCAATTTCCATAGATAATCCACTCAGAATTTTATATGAGGTGAGGGATGCAGCTTATTTTCCACTTTATGTTCCATTCCTGTGGCAAGTGACCTGCAGATTTAACTTAATTCTGCACAAAGACTTATTAATTTGGGTTCTGCAAACACATCTTTTCTTGAGAGATTTATACGTATAGGATGCCTAACCAGCAGCAACTCCGTTCTTGCATATGCCAGGGTGCCAAGATGGAAAGAAGCAGTGGGCTTAGGAGTCAGTTTTCTGCCAGACCTTCATTCTACAATACCTGCACTACCTATGAAATTCCCAGTCTCCCTGCTTATAGAAGGTAATCAATGAGCCTTCCGGACAAAATGCTCCAGCCTTCTTACATTTCCTAACTCTCAGAAGAAGAATACATGGATACTAGAGATGAACTTTCTCAGAAGCACATAAATTCAATTACACTGAAAGGAATATATTTAATCTACTTAACACAGGAAAATATTAAGAGTAGAATCATCAAAGCAAAGTTTCTTACATAACTGGTTCAGTTGAGTCTTGGGGAAAGAAAATGAGGTTTATGAAAACACAACTGTTAGAACAAGAGCACCCAAAAATGGAGGAAACTAAAATTTTAGTCATATTACAAGAGTCACAGAATGGTTCTCCATGAGGTAATTTTTCTTGATTGTAACTGTCCTGGTTTCAGCTGGACAGAGTTGATTTTCTTCATAGTATTTGGTATGAGTGAACAGCCATGTGTTGCTTAGCTGTCTGCTGGGTAAAACCCCAACAGTATGCTATCTTAACTGCTATTTTATACAGCATTGCCCCATACTTTCAACCCTGGAATTTGTTTAGCTGCAAGATGCTGTAAAAAGTATTGGCTTGCTACTTCTCTATCCTGTAACTCTTAAAGCTTCCTGTAATATTCTTCCTTCTCTTTTTTTTTCTTACATTATATGCAGTTTCACCAGACTGGAATGCATTTGAACCAAGACAAATTAAAAAAAAAATAAAATCAAGATAATCATTTTTAAAGACACATTTAAATATTCTCCTCTTTCTTTTTTCTATAACAAAACTTGTTCAAACTTTCATTTCATTTATGTTCAGACTGTTCTGTTTAAACAACTAACTTTAAAATTCCTGCAGTATAAAAACATGTAAGGTTCTGCCACTAATGTACCTCTATAATTAATGAAGAGAAAGAGCTACTTTTAGATTGTTCCATCTCACCTCCTTAAAACATCTCCTCCAAGGAGAAAA
Source organism: Excalfactoria chinensis (assembly GCF_039878825.1). NCBI lineage: Eukaryota > Metazoa > Chordata > Aves > Galliformes > Phasianidae > Excalfactoria > Excalfactoria chinensis. Next base: position 75,544,419 of record NC_092825.1, read on the forward strand.
GAATTATACCCTAAGATCATCAATTTCCCACCATTCGCTTAACGAAGTCTAAACAATATTTCAAACATAGTTATTTCTAGTGAAGATTTCTCTAGCTGGCTGCATTACAATTATTTATTGCCAGTTCAAAATCCATGCTTCATCATCATTCATCATCATCACCGCACCATAATCTAACTTTACATACTGAAAAATCTCCATTTTTACTTGCAGCAAAACAAAAAATTAGTTCTGCTTCATATGCCAATAGACACCATACATATATCAAAAACTCATTCAGAACTTTTCCTTTAGACACCTGAAGAAGCTAAAGGTAATTCCTCAACAGCACATCCCTTTCCAGTCAATAAAGAAAAACAAAATGAGGCATAACATAACACCATAAACAGTACCCTTACCTGAGTGCTTCTAGACGAAAAGATGATTGGCGTCACTGAGTTACAAATACAGAGAGATTGCGTACATTCTGAATAAGAAAGGATACATTCGTATGGCTCCTGTTCTTGTTCCAATTGCCAGAATTTTCTGAACTGGGTCAAAAGCTAAGGCAGTGGGTAGATACGGAAAACCATGGCGAACCGTCTGAAACAGAACAAAATAACAAAGTGAATGAAGTGTAACTGCAAACAACAGCATGTATGTTCTACATTATGTGTACAGGAAAATAATTCACATTTTTGCAACCAACACTGTCAGTTGATAAAAACTCAATGTGAGCTGGTTACGTGCGCTTGCAGCTCAGAAGTCCAACGGTATCCTGGACTGAATAAAGAGAAAAGTGACCAGCAGAATGAGGGAGGTGATTCTGCCCCTCTACTCCTATTCTAGTGAGACCCCACCCAGAGGACTGCATCCAGTTCTGGAGCCCCAAACATAAACAGCACACTGAGGTGTTGGAGCAGGATCAGAGGAGTACCATGGAAATGACCAAAGATCTAGTGCAGCTCCACCATGAGGACAGGCTGAGGGAGATGGGGCATTTCAGCCTGGTGAAGAGAAGGGTCCAGGAAGACCTTATTAATAGCCCTCCAGCACCTGAAGGGGGCATACAGGAAAGGTGGGGAGAGACTTTTTAAAAGGGCATATAATAACAGGATGAGGGGAAATGGCTTTAAAGAGGAAGAGCATAGACTTATACTAGATATTACGAAGAAATTCTTTACTGTGAGAGTGGTGAGACACTGGAACAGGTTGCCCAGTGGGGTTGTGGATGCCCCTCCCTGGAAACATTCAAGGCCAGGCTGGAAGGGGCTCTGAGCAACCTGGTCTAGAGGAAAGAGTTCGTGCCTATAGCAGGGGGTTGGAACTAGCTGATCTTAAAGGGCCCTTCCAACTCAAACCATTATATAATTCTGTGATTCTATGATTTTACTTTATATTGTATAATTTGCAATACATTTCCACAAAAGCATGTTAAAAGATAAGCTGCTCTAAATACAAAGGTGAATTTCATTCATGTTGATTTCTACATGTGCTCTTTACTTGGATACTTTATGTTTTTGTTGTTATACCGTAGATTATAAAGTATATACCACCAATATACAACTGTATATTGAAAGATAGCCTCAATATGGAAGGCATCTGTAACTCTAAGTTAGGAAAAAAAAAAAAAAAAAAGACACAAGATTATTTTACAGTGGTGCAACAAACAAACAAACAAACAGCTTCAGCCTGCTCAGAATAGCCACAGAGGACAGAAATGGAACTTATCCAGAGGAAGACATCCAATAAATCAATAAACTGAGTTGAGTCTATGAGGGAAAAATCCTTCATATCAATTTAAAAACAAAAACAAAAATGCTAGACAAGATGTTCTCAAAGTGAACAGCTGAATCACTCATCCTTTCTTAATATTTATTTGGAATACTATGCTTTTAATTCTGACTTTTCAGAGATGCAATGCATCCTTAGGCCTGAAGATTTCCCTAACTAATATTTTAAATTATCTAAACCTGTTAGTTATGACCAGTATGACTTGCTTGATTCTTATGAGAAACAATCTCATGATGGGAAAAATTCAACACACACACACAGGAAACAAACAAACAAACAAACAAAAAACACAAATAATAATAATAAAACAACTGTAATGGGTGTGATTGTTAACCTAACAATACCTTGAGTTGGGTATTTTGGGTCCCTCACTACAATAAAGACATGGAGGCCCTGGAGCAGGTCCAGAGAAGGGCAACAACGCTCGTGAGGGGTCTGGAGCACAAGTCTTATGGGGAACAGCTGAGGGAGCAGGGATTATTCAGTGTGGAGAGGAGGAGGCTACAGGAGATTTTATCACTCTCTACAACTCCCTGAAAGCAGGTAGTCACAAAGGTGGGGAGAGTTGGCCTCTTCTGAATAAGTAGCACGAGGACTAGAGGGAAAAGCCTAAGTTGCTCCAAGGGAGATTCAGGTTGGATATTAGGAAAACTTAATTCTCTGAAAAAGCAGTCAGGGGCTCGGATGGGCTGCCCATGGAGGTGGTTGAATCACCATTCCTGGAAGTATTAAAAAATGTTTAGACATTGTACTAAGAGATGTGATTTAGTGGGAAAATATTGGTGGTAGGTGGACCATTGGACTGGATGATCTTGGAGTTCTCTTCCCACCCTGGTGATTCTATGATTCTAAACTTGGATAACTAATATATATATATATTCTTTTTAATATAGGTTTGGGATTTAAAAGTTTTCTGGAGAGAGCAGAATTCAACTTTTTTTCTGATATTTTATCTTCTCGAGATTATCCTGTTCATGAATCGTGTTAGCCGAACCATTCAGCAGTCCCTAAGGTACAACTTCAACAATAGTTTCCCTAATTGCAGACCTGATGAGCTGATGACATCTACAGCTTTACGACTCCAACTGTTTTCTTTTGTTTCAGCTGGAAGCACTTGAACAGATATTCACAAGTAGCTTAGGAACAACTAAATGTATCTTTTTTGTCAAATAAACACTTCCTTACTCATCTCATGTCTTTCTTATGGCTGATAAGGGATGTCTGAAAAAAATTCAAATGACTAGTATCTAGACTGCAAAAAATCTAGACACGTGCTGGTTCAGTATGCTGTAGGATCATAACTCGCTTTTTATGTTAATGTAGACATTTCTCAAAGATCTCCACAACTCTTTATCTTTTTTGCTTTGTGGAGTTTGGTTGGTTGGTTTGTTTTAAACCACATCTTCTCAAGTGGTATAATTACCCAATATTTTTAAAGCCTTATTTTCATACTTGTCTGTGAGCTTACTATCATTTTATGCGTGTATTTTCAGTATTTCTGCAACCTACACAATCAGACATAATTTATCTGGGTCCTGTTTTGTAGAACTATGTTCTAAAAGCACAGATATGTACATCTCTTCAGGATCATAGCTGAGTAAATATTCCTAAACTCTGGCATTGACTCAGAAGTGCTACTTCCATTTTGCAGCCATCTTTCAAATTGGAATATTTGTACCTATTCTAATCTGGAAGTTCTGGTGAAGGCAAAATTACTCAATTTGTAGAACAGAAAATATTGTTGAAGTTCACAATCTGCCACATAAATCACAATTTTCAAGTAAAATATTTATACTGATTATGACTTCAAATAAAAGACAAAAACAGTTTGGAAGAAGAACAAAGCTATAATGTACACAGTTAAGATGGAACAAAGTGCCTTTATGATCAAGATTTTTAACATGAATTAGAGCAGTCTCAAAGGTGATTATAAAGATCAGGCCTATTAAGCAGAAGAGTAATAACCTGTCAAACTTCAGTTTCCCAGCCTCTTCTCCTTAGACTTAGCTCAACGTTTCTACTTCCAAGGACTGTGAGGAAAAAAAGGGCACAAGAAAATACCACTTGACAGTAGATAGTAAATTTTTCAGTTATGTATTGATAAATCTTGTGGGAGCTGTATGTGTGAGAATGAACAGAACTAGAACTAGAACTGCACCTGGGCTTCCTCACAGCATCTACTAATAGAGATGAAGAAGAGGGGAAAAGTTACAAACTTGATGTTAGGATGACACAAAATTCCAAATTAATATGAGCAGTGAAGAAGATGAACAATAATGACCAAAACTTTCAATAGTCAATAGAAAATGCAAAACCAAGTACACATTTTCCCCAAAAACTAAGCTATCCCCATAGCAGACAGAACCTGAAGAAAGCATACAGAAGTATTAGCCCATGTTGTCATAAATACAAGGCCTACCTACCACAAACATCTTTTAAAAAGAAAAAAAAAAGAAAAAGAAAAGGTGCCAGAACAAGGGAGCGAAAAAGCAGACAGCAGATGGAGCCAGGATTGCTTTCCTCCACATTATCCAGATTTCTTCTATGTCTCCTTTTTGGCACGCAGCTTCTGGAGGCAGACTGCGCTCCCTAGGATGTGCAGTTTATATGCAATATTTGAAACATTTTATTTGAAACAGAACAACTACAAACGTAGCTATGATTTCAGTATAAATCCTCATTTTGTTTTGTCCTGCTATTTTAAATTTGATGAAAATCATTTCAAGCAAATATTCTTTCAGCGAATTCCATGCATATATAAAATAAATTTACTTAAATTTTCGACATTCATTTATTATTTGGTCTTGCCCACATTCTACCAATGGGCACTTTTGCTGTACAGAACATAACAGTATGTTTTTCAGTGGCTGAAAAGAGAAAAATCTCACTAGCAGTAATGCGCAGTATCCAGTGCAGTTATTTACATAGTGTATAATTTGGCTTTTCAGTATTAGTTTTTCGTAACTTTTATTCCACTCCTGCAAAGTCATTATTTTTTCAAGGTGATTTTGTTCTTCTCTAAATAACTCCAGAAAATACAGGACTAAAATCTGTTTTAAGCTGTACCAATGGAGTAATAAAGAAAAACTGTTCCTGCTGTTCTGCATAAGCATAAAATGTGTGACTGATATTTTCCAGATATCCTGCCGTGCGTAATATTTGACAGCAAAATTGATTTACTTAGCTAAATAATTTTTGATGCGATGTGTACTTGTTTAAATTGAACTATGTAGTCAAAGCCTGTGACTCAAGATGTAGAATCTATTTCCAAATTGTGATCAACATGCCAATGCAGAAGTCTCACTGAAGCAAACGCTGTATCTGTTTGTGGAGCAGGGAATGAAGTTTTCAGAGAAACTTTCATAGCTTCTTACTCAGCTGTGTATGAATTATTCAAAAAGGTCAACAATTACAGCTTTCATTGATGTTATAGTGGTGAAAAATGGCTGATGGACGCTCATGAAGATGTTTTGTCACACATTATATCCTCACACAACAATGACATCCTTCCTCTATGCTTCTGTGCCTAGATACTCTGATTGGTGATACTATACTCTGCTCATGAAAGATAGAAAGAGAACAAGATATTAATAGGCTTCCAACTCAAGGCCACAAAAGAAACACAACTTTATTAGCTATATTTTCATTTTTCAAGGGACTAATTTTTCTTAAAGTCCAACCTCACCAAATCTTGTTATTTAACCCAGTAAGTGGCTAAGCACCACACAGTTCTTCACTCACTCCCCCTGTTCCCAGTGGGATGCAGGAGAGAATTGGAAAAACAAAAGTAGAACTTGTGGGTCAAGATTAAACTATTTACTAGGATGGAGAAAAAGGATAGTTATGACTGCATATACATACACATATATATTTATGTGATTGTATATAACAAGTGATGCCCAAACAATTGCTCAGTACCCCACGACTGAGGCCCAGCGAGCTCCCAAAGCAGTGGAAAAGCACGAGATGAACTCCCGCCCCTTCAATACTCTTTCTGCATGATGCCTTATAATATGGAAACTCCCTTTGGCCAGTTTAGGTCACCTGTGCTTATTCTGTTCCCTTCCAGTTCCTTGGGCCCTTTGCTGAGAAGGGCTTTGGCTCTGTACAAAGCTGCTTAGCAGCAATTATAAGCATCAGTGCATTCTAAAAATTGTTTTTCTCCTAGAACCAAAAAGACAGCATCATAACAGACACTCTGAAGAAAACAATTCCATCACAGCTGAAACTAAAGCAGAATCTAACCTTATCAAAACTTTCCAGAGTTTCAAACCAAAGCCATGGATTCCATTTAGCTCTTAACCTTCATGAGGAGCCATGGCATCTGAGAATGGTCACAGGTGATCCTAAAATCTACTTGTTTTTTCTTAGATAAACATATCTGTAGGTAGTTCTCTTACTCAATGTCTCTCTGCACATGTACACAAAAAAGCTAGGAATGTCAATATGGAGAAAGCTACTTGCAAATAAGACTCTAGAGCTATGAACTTGGAAGGCTGATTTCTACCCCTGGCAAAATAGTAAGATAAAGACTAAGATCAGTGGAAGCATGGATAAAAATGGTCTTCAGAAGCTAGCACAGTTTCTACAATGGGAAATCTTGTCTAATTACAGGAGATGAAATTCTATGAAGCTATCAGAACGCACAGAAACTGATCCAAAAAGTTTCCAAAAGCCTTCCACTACTGATTCAAAGCAAGGCACTGTTTAGCCCCAAGAAAGAAAGCACGCCCAAATGCATCTTCCAAACAATTACTTCAAAAAAATAAAATAACAAAAATGAAAAAGAAATTTTGCAATCTTCACTGAAGTTGCTCTTCCCATTACAAAATTCTCTGAAGAAACTTCACAAATGTGATTTTTTTACTGTCATTTTCAGTTCTGCAAACTGGATGTTAAACTCTATCAAATCAGAATAGTCCTATTCAGATAGGATTCATATCGATGCAATCATCTCACAGGGAAAATATGACCTTCTGAATCTCAGGAAGTGTTATCTCCATGACTGTTCCCTGAAATATGGTATGTCCAAAATGGAAAAAATATCAAACAGACAGACAAAAAACACAAATAAATAAAATGGCATAGATGCCCAAAATATATTATTCCCAATACGTAAGTGAGTGTGGAAGGGAACCCAGCAGATTGACGGTTCCATACAACCCTGCTGCTCAAACCAGAGCGGCTGAATTTTAGTCTTACTTCTTTGATAGATTTAAATGAGTGTCCTGTGGCAAACCTTCTCACAACTATACCATCTTGCCACGTCTACCACTGAACTGAGTTACAGAATAAACAGAGTAACTCAAGAATATACTCATCCCAAGGTAGGTATTCACCTCTTTGGAGAAATCCTAATTTCAAGAGAAGACATGGACTGCAAAATGATTTCAGCTCTTCCCATTCCTTCTAGAGGACTCGAGTCTAAAAACTGCAGGACAAATATGCAAAAAGGGAGGCAAGTGGAAAAGGTAATGAAGAAATTGCATTCATTGTTCAGTAAAAATGCTGTAAGAGGCTTCCCACTCTTGCTAGTGAGACTGCCAAGAAATAGGACATCACCTGTTTATAGAAGAATCTTCTTTCCGCCATAGTGCAAAAAAGATAAATGCCATGAACTGCAATGAACTTAGCTTTGGCTTAAAGGTATAAAATTAAAAACAAATCCAATGATTTCAAAGCTCAGTTTGGCCTACCTGCTGGGGGGGGGAGCAGCTTTTCATTACTAGTATTTCCAATGTTGCTTACTTTTTAGTAATAATTCATAATTAATCTTCTCCTACATTCTTTGCACACTTTGTCTGAATTTAGATTTTAATCTGGAGTTACTGACCAGCAGCTCATGTCACAGATGAGGGAGATACATTCTGAATGAAACCCAGATACTTGATGCTGGGTAGCTGTAACTGAAAGCACATCCCTGTTCTTGAAAGATGCAACAGATGGACTGGGTTGTACAGAGCAGACATCAGAGTTCGCTGTGTACAACTTTCTGCAATGTCCAGTGGATAATAAGAGACTTTTCTCACAGGAACTGTGGCAAATAACACAAACAGAAAAGCAATCATCCATCTATCCCATATGCTGTGTACTGCTCAAACCAAATCTGATGGATGATAGGAACAGACACTTCAAGAAAATAAGATGCAATAAAAACTAGACTGCAACACATATATACACCCATTATGTTTCTACAATAGCTGAATAACGGTCCTGACTTCTGAGTGTTTGACTTCACAACATTAACTAACATTCTTATACTTTTTGTGTAATGTTTTTGTGTTTTTTTTCCAGTTCTGTATACAATTTAACTCTGACAGAACCATAAGAAGTATACCTTGTCAGACTTTGACCCTAGCTACAGGCAACAGATTGTCTCTACTATTTTTCACTGTCCACAGACTTTGCTGGTGAACTGTTTGGAATGGACACAGCACTGTACAAAGATAACATCTTATTACATTTGAGTCTATTTACCAGCCATCTGTACCTAACAATACTGCTTTTTCTTCTCTCCACAGATGCACATTACTCACACTTCTAATCACAGAGACCGCTAACTTCCTCCTGTCCTGATACTAACATATATTTTGGGAAATTAATACAACCATATGAACTGCTTTAATGAACACTGCATTTTAGTACAGTCAATAAACCAATTAAAAAAAAAAAAAGAAAAGAAAAACACACACCAAAAAAAAAAAAAACAAACAAACAAAAAAATAGGACGCTCACAAACTAAGGTAATCTGTGCAACATCAATTCATCCCCTGCTTGCAGAGATTAATCAAACAATGTTCTTCTGTCACAGAAAAATATTTTCCTGTCATCACTTTTGCCTCATTCCATGCATAGCACAGGCTGATCTGTTCCATGGGCAAATGAAAGTTATTTTAATTGTTAAAAAAAGATACTGTCTGTCAAACATGTCTATTAATAAGGTACATGTAACGGTTGAGATGGAAAACAGCAGAAAGGAAATACTGCCTATCTTCTTGTCACTTAGTTTTATAAACTATAAAGCAAAGCCACAAATTACACTTTTTACATACAGTTGTTAATAGTGTTTCCATTTTGTGATTGACCAGTTTGAGGTAATGGAGCCTGATGATAGTCACACATCTTAGGTGCAATTCAAATGTCCAGTCTGAAGCCATAATTTCACATACGGTCACCTAAGACATGAAGGGAATTCTGTTTTTCTGACTAAGGGAGAACAGCCTAGAAGTTAGTGTGTAGATGTGCAGGGTACTTGCAACAAAAGGTGAAAACAATGAGAGGCATAACTGGAAGATGCAAGTGATATAAAAGAGGATGCTAAAAATACAGACTCAAGGCAAATCAAGCTGAATTCTCAAGACAGCAAATACTAGGCAATCTGGTATTGTGGATCTTCTGTGCCTCGGTTCCTATCTATACATCAAGAATGATGATATGTCCATCTCAGATATATTCTGTGAAGATCAATTCATTAATGTTTATAGAGCTTTCAAAACTACAGTGAAGAGCACTTCTGCTGAGAAAGCCCATGGGGAACTTAATACTTGGGTAAACTCTATGTATACAAAGATATACTGAAGTGCTTTCCAATCAGCAAACACTATGTTCTACTAAATAAGACCTATAGAAGAAATATGGGATAATGCAATTAAATGCTGTATTTGCAAGCAAACATCAGAACATTCAAATTTTCAAGTGGTTTGTTTTGCAACCTTAAAACTCTTAAAAACGTTTTAAAGCTGTAATTGCATGCATTGGCCCTGAATGTCTGCAGTAATACATTTAGGATTAGTATTTGATTAATGATCAAATAAAGCAATGCAAAAATAAAGACACTTCGTTCAAAAGAAACAAAACAATTGCTTGGTTGTATCACTACCGGTAGCTTAATATCATCAAATCTTCCTAAAAAGAAGCTTCTAAGATGCTGTGCTCTTCACTGCTGATAAGCCCTATTTCAAACAACTGCAAACATTTTAAAAAGCAAAATACTTAATGATCATCACACATGCAATAAGATTATTTACACCTAATTACAGAAGCATCACTTATAGCACTTATACCCAGAGATGTTGTTGAGTGTCCTTCTCTGGAGATATACAAACCCATCTGGACATTGTCATGCGTAACCCACTCTAGGAATCTGCTTTAGTGAAGGACTGGATTAGGTGATCTCCAGAGCTCCCTTCCAACCCCTAAAATTATATGATTCTGTGACTAGGAATCTACTGTTTAAATTTTATGTTCTATTAAAAATACAGCGTGTGCGAAAAATCCTTCTCAATGTCATATTGTATTTACCACAGAATGAACTCTGAGCACTTACAAATAAGGTTTAATAGTTAATTTAAAGTGGGTTTTCACCAAAATGTAAAACCTCACAATGATATTTTTTTTTGGCCCTCAGTGACCTTCTTAATGAGGCAACGCAGGTTAAGCAAACAGCTCACGCTAAATGAAACATTACAGACAGCTTAGAACAAAGAACTTCTTTTATTCTCCATAAGCAAAAATAAAACTGTGCTACCACACAATTGTTCTTAAACTGCCATTTGGAAATTCACCTTATTTCTATTGACACTGAAATGCATACTCATGCTGGACCTACAGTTAAAGTATCTACTTGTCTGCTATCAAATGGACTAGATGTTCATCTTTACAGTCAAAATAAAGCATTACCATCTCCAAAATCCAAGAATTAAATTTTAAGACTGTGTTATAGGAAATCCAGATAAATAATGCACATAAATTTGCATGACAAACTGAAATAGCTAAATAAAATGTCTTTACGTAATATCACAAGACAACATAATAGAGAAGTTCATCAAAACCAGGTAAGTCTTACAGCCAATATCCCAAGAGCGAAATGCTATTGGCAGATTGAAAAAGTGAAGTTGTCTTTGAAATCTGGCTACTGATCGGAGGCTGACTGCTTTTAAAGGCAGTCACAAAGACGTTACAGTTTGGGTAATAATTCAGGGAGAAGTTTAATATAAAGGTTCTAGAATCTTTTCTAGAGTATCCAGCCACTGCCCTATAGCCAAAGAAAATACACTAGAATAGGTTGTAGGTCTAGTGAAGCACAACTCTTACTACCCAGTTATGGAGATCTTGATTTCAAACATTATCTGCATAAAGGTATTAACATCTTGCTCTACAAATTCAGCTCTACAAACTGCTCTTGAGGAACAGCTCAAGTAGTTCCTTACAGGAGACTCATTTTCATAAGGAATCCACACCACGTGTTCTCAAAATCTGCATCTTCAGTTTTAGTCAACTTCACCCAAACTATAGTACCACATCATAATTGACCTCCTACAGAAGAAAATCAATCTTTTCACCATTTATGCCCCTTCTGCACAAAGTTCTACTTAAATGATTTACAACATCCTAATTGTTCCTGATCCCTATATTAATGAGATCTCTTCCTGCTGCTGTATTTCAATTTCTACAAGCTATAAGCAAATACAAGGTATCATCATAGTATCATAAATACAAGGTGGCTCAAAAAATCCTTAATAATAAACCTTAATAATATGAAGAAGCTAACTCCACCACACTTGAAATTAATGCAAACTTTACTAACATATTCTATTGGATTGCATCCAGTTTTTGGCATGACTCTCCTATCTCACACGTTCAATTAACTTGAATCATAATCGGTATTTTTACCAAGCAGATACCCATGCCCCAAGAGAAGCCTTAGATACAACATGACCTACACTTCAGCTTCCAGTTGTCACAAAATACAGTTCTGCCAAAATGTCACATTACCTGAGTACTTTTAGAAAGGTGACAATGATTCATCACTACAGATACCAACACATAAGTTTATGATGCTTAAAAAAGTCTGCAGCTATTTCACATGCAATAGTTGCACGCTATGTCAGCACATAAGATTACATTAATGATTCAAACATAAATGGCAAAAGTAACTCATTGTGAACATCTCAGTATAAAATGAAATATTTAGCATTCTTCTTCTATTTAGAATTTGTTTTATCTTAAAAAGACACCATGCTAAGTAGTATCTCAAAAATGGCAAAAACAGAGACAGCTTTCAGATGTGTTACTAATAAAACATACATTACCAATAAAACCAGTCTTCTGCAAGACGATTCAGATCAGTTTTTTTAGTCAAGAAGACCTCCCACAAACTTCACAACAGCAATTTATTTAAGTAAAGAATGCAGTATAAGACCCTTTAATTCTTAATGTATGAGTCAGCTCTTACACTATTTATCAAAATGAAGATTTTTTTTAGCAGTAAAGGAAGAAAAAATGGATTTGGGGTGTTACTCCAAATATGAAGCCGTCTATCATGATTGTGCAGATCAAAAGAAGCCAATCCTGCATTAGCTTCACTCCGTTTTGTGTGCAGCAAGATCACAGATCCAGGATCTTTGAACTGCAGCCTGTATTACTTATGTAACTTAACATGAAAACAGATAACTGAAAAATCAGAAGTTCTATGCCACAAAAGCTTTGGGAAGGTAAAGCTTGGATTACATGTATGTTTTGCAGCATTTTTAATATACATATCGACTGAGGTACAAATTAAGGCTCAGATTCAGCACCCTGTAGCATGCACGATAAACCTGTGCTTGTGTACAGTCCCACTGCCTTTGGTACACTTGCACAGTTCATAATGCAGAACTGGGGCCTGTGAGTTACTGTCAGTTCACTCAGACATGCTTATACTGTTACTAAACAGCAACACAGCTCATTAAGTAGAGCCAACTGACTAAACCTTGCAGTATTTCCTGAGCTCATAACCATAGATTATTTGGGGAAGTTTGCTTTTAGCACGCTTTTATACCTTGAAAAATGGAAGCCAACGCTTTGTATACCATAGAGTGGGCTTCTGCAGTACCATGCATTCACAAGCAAGTGCTGCTGCAACCAAAAGCTCTCCCAAAGAAACGTTTACTTTTCTGAGAGCATTTCAACCTGACAGCTAAATCTTTTAAGTGAAAAAGAGAGGCAAATATTGCCTACTGAAATCTTCTAGAAGTGCTGTATTCCTGTGCACACACATTTCTAAGCAGATCTGTCAAAGCCTGACAAAACTGCCTGCAAGTAATATCAAGCCAAGGGTGGGAAATACAAAGATAGAGAATCAATTGATTTTGTTTATGAAAGATTTATCGTATATTTTTTGCAAATATGCCACACATCTATCACATGAAATACAGATCCCTGGCATTATCAAAGAAAGAATTATGTTGAGTCTCAGCCTTACTCAGAATGTCAACCCCTCTAAAGATATATCAATGTATCTTGGTTAGACGCATCATTTTTCTACTGAAGGGACAAAAGTGGAAAACCACTGTTCTGAATATCTGGAATATCATAAATGTTGTATTACTGGGGACCTAAGCAAGTCAAATTCAGCCCTGGTGAAAACAGACAGAATCGTAATGAACTCACACTGTTAAACAACAGATTAATTTGACTCAGAACACCTCATGGTATAGAACCTATCCGAAAGGTCTCTCTGACTGTTCAAGTGACAGGGGCTCATCCTTCTTCACCTAAACTCTGTATGAGTTTTAACATTTGCTGTGTCTGAGAACAGAATAAAGTCATCACACCTGCAATTATGAAAGCTGTATATTGCACTGGGACAGATCTACACACTCTCCTACAGTTTTGCCCTGCTTGCTTATATTCCATCCTTCCTCAAATACTGAAACGTACTGGAGTTGGCTATAGCCTAAATTTCAACTCATTTGGTATCTGACTAATGACAGCATGCTTAATAGGTGAAGCTCTTCTACTTGTAACAACGTAAACTGCACTAGCTAAAAATTCTGTTTTTGAAGGTCCTAACAGATAAACAAACAGGACTTCTAGTAAAGTCAACACAGTTAACATCAAAGTTAAAGATAAAAGCATAGGACTAGAGGATAAAAATACAATCTCTCATTTCTTTTTTGTTCTTTGTTACTAAAGTATCACTTAGAGAACTCCAGAGCTGGTCAGAAATACCAAGTCATTTCTATTTATTTTGCTGTGCACTGAGAGCTCTGTTGCAGGAAACAGACATATAAAAACCATTTGATGCTGGCTATTTGGAGAAAATTCCCACAGAATGATCTAACCAGTACTTAAAAGCCAACGCCAAACAAATCTGGAAACTTTCAATATTTATCTGTTCCATTAAGTTTACTGTCATACAACCATAATCTTCAGCACCGATGCTAGAAAGAAAAACAAACAGACCCCTAAACGTACACCCAACCCCTTGCAAACAATTAAAGTGCTACGTTCAGCAAACGCTGTGCCGCCTTCTATTTCCAGCTTGTGTCTTTTTCCTTAAGGAGAGAGGATGGTAGTATGGTTAGGTTGCAGTTGGACTTGATGATCTTTAAGGTCTTTTCTAACCTGAGCAGTTCTATGGTAGCTATGGGGTGGGGGGGGAAGGACGGGGGGGGGGGGGGGGGGGGAGGAGGGAGTACAGACAGACAAATCTAAATTTCTAATGGCTTGTTATTTATATTGGTACCACAACCCACAGCAAATCCCCACCACCGAGATCTCTGCCTTCCAGTACAAAGTCCTTATACAATCACTGCAGTTCTCAGGTAGAGAAGCTCACTGGCATCCAATTTCTCCCTCTCCCCCCCCCCCTCCATACCCAAAGCCTACCTCTGCGTAGCTTTTCTTACCGCTACCCGAAGGGAACCCCGTGGCTCTTACCTTACAAATCTGGAAATAATCCGAAGTTAGCGTCTCCTGGATCTCCTCCCGGGGAGTCCCCGCGGCGCCCGCAGTCCCTCCGGGATGAGCGGAACCTCCGCCAGCCCCACCGCCTCCAGCGCTGCCACCGGGCGAGGAGGCTGTCAGACCATCCAGAACTTTGCGAAAATTGAATTTCTTCATTTTGGAAGAAGCTCGAAGAGGAAGGTGCGGGGAAGGCGATGGGATGTGCCGCCACACATCCAGCTACATGTAGCGAGAGTCCCTGATGGTCCTCCGAGTGAGGCAGCGCTTCAGTCCCTCGTACCAAACCGACTACCCGGTATTAGGTATAATTGACTGAAAAATACAACGGCTTCATTTTTGCCAGGAGTAAAGGGCTACCGGGATGGGGTCCTTTCGGGAAATAACAATAAAAGAAAGATCCACAAGCGGGCAGGACTAAGCTGAACGCTCAGACACGGAGCGATGGAACAAGGGCCACCCGGCTCGCTCACGACATCCACATCTAGAAGCGGGCTAAAAAACGACAAGTCAATGGAGAATTCAAGCCAGCATCTGACCGAGCGGGGTCCATCCCTCTCTTCCTTTCGCCCTCGGTGCTTGGCTATTTCGATAGCACTACAAAAACAAGACTGCACCTCACCCCGCTTCCCCTGGACACCCCTTCGCTGAGAACTGACTCCTCCGGGTGCTGGGCGGAGCGCTTCCCTAGGCTACCCCCGCCCTCCTCCCGCTGCTGGAACAGTCCCGGCCCCTCCTCTCCCCGCGGAGGATGCGCGGGGTGACGGGACAGCCCCACTCGCGACTCTCCTGCCCGCACCCCGAGCCTCTGCCGGGGGAAACGGGAGCTGCACGCCCGGCCGCAGCTCCTACCCCGCCTCTCCTCTCTCACGCCCCTCCCCGCCCCGCCTGAAGGGAGAGACGGGGCGGGGCGAAAGGTTCGTGATTGACAGCGGCTCGTGATTGATAGCTGTTCTCATTGGCTCGGCACTCGGTCGGCTGGACGAACGGACCAATAAGCGGAACGTCAGGCAGGGTGGGCGGGAGCACCAGCCGAGGGAGCGAGATGGCGAGGCAGAGCTCTGACACATCTGATTGGTTGCGCTGTCAAGATGAGCACGCGCTCTCACCAATTGGAAAGGCTTCTAACCTCCGCGACGCCCCGCCCCAATGCGGCGGTTGGCGCTGTCTTCAGCGCGCTGGGCTGGGGCGGCTGTGAGGGGCTCGGGGTTGTGTGGGGCTGTCCTGAGGCCGGGGCAGCGGGGCCGGGTCGGGACGGCGTCGTCGTCCGCCGACAGGGGTGCTTTGGGAGCGGGGTGGTGAGGTTATGTGCCTTTGGGTACGGTGGCTGTTGAGCAGGCGTATACCTCAAGCAGTGGAAGAGCCACGAGGGACGGTTTACATCAGTACGACAGGAACCTGTATAAAATGTTATTCCGGAGCCTGCTCCGAGCTGGTGGAATTAACGTAGGGCAGAATCTGCCAGGTGCGATGTGGAAAGAGAAAGGGTTGTATGAAAGGATATCGGGGTCGGGAATAAACGAGTCGGCGATTAACAGTGACTCATGACATGGCGCTGTCAGTGTTAGTTGGAAGCCCCAGAGCCGACTGTAAAAAACTTCTTATGTGTGGTACTAAATATATAGCATCCCTTGTATAATAAAACCATAGAAGTGATTCATCTCGGTCACATTGCAGTTTCTCCAGGGGTGCTTTAGAATTTCAGTACTCGTTATCGTGCCTAATATTATTTTTGCTGGTAAGTCTTAGAGCTCAGCACAGCAAGGCAAGAGGTATTTACGTCAGCTTCGTAACGCTGAGCTCCACGCTTTGATTTTGCAACTCGTCTCTCTGTGTGTGTTCCAAAAGGTTTTACGATTATTTGATGATTTATGGTTTCGTGCGATTTTAGTACTCCTCATCTGAATGATAACGAGAAAAAAAACTCAAGTTCAAAGAGAAAAGCTTGACTTGTGGCCAAGATGAAAAAAAAGAAGTGATGCATTGCTAATGAAACTGGAAAGGTTTCAATAGCCAGAAAAAGGAACAGAACTTGGTATGGGAAACAAGATATGTAATGGCTGTGACCAGGAGACAGAATGAAAAAGAGGATGGCACTAAAAGTTAGCAATATAATAGCAAAGAGCTGGGATGAAGAAAAAAATGTCATGGACAGACTTTGAGAAAGGACTGTAGCCTGGAAGCCAGTGAGTGCTAGAGCAAGAAAAGCAAATAAGATCAATAGTTTAAAGTGAGAAAAAGGGAGGAACAAAATCAGAAGAATGATAAAATGTCTTTGGAAATGGAATAGGATACATACATTCTTGGAATATCAACATCTGCCTTTCAAGGAATAGGTATTAAGAACTGGGTATTGGTGATTAGATCTCATTTCAGAGTATCTGAGAAGGTTAGGAACTTCCCTCTGCTAATGTGCAGTTAAAAATGCAGACTTGTAGGAAGAAAGCAATGGTGTTGCTATAGCCAAATAATAAGGAGTCCTGTTTAGGACTGTTTAAAACACTGTTAAGTTCTTTGGTTGACTTGTGCACATAAGGCATGTAGGACCTTTTTGAACATTTTGCTGTAAGCTGGACACAGATGAAGAGGCAGAGGTGGACTCCTTGCAAGGACTGTTCGGGAGATGGTGCAAAGGGAGACAGGACAGCACTGGACATAGGGAAACTCAATTACTCTGACAGTGTTCATAGAAAGGAGTCCCACTGAATGTGGCAAGGCGTTTGAAAAAAAATAAAGGAGCAATTAGGATTTGGCAGAGAAGAAAACATTTGCTTTATCTCTCCAGCTGTAGTGTGGTGAGGTGCGCAGTTGCTGATTTGCACTGTGTTGAGATGCTGATTAGTAGGATGCTTCTGAGGTTGGATAGCTCTGACACCAAGAGCATTAACGATAGGTTTATATAATGATGAAAATGTGGAAAGATTTTAGATGTTAAATAGACACATAACAAATGAAATAAGACATCCCAGTGCATTCTGTGATGTATCTGTCTGAATCTGTGTTTTAGATAGTACAAGGAGAGCATGTATCCTTCAGTATTTTCTTCACAGTGTTCCTTTTATCAATCATAATGAACAGGTTAAAGTTCTCTTTAGTGTATTTTTGCTTTCCCTTCCTGGCTTTTTTCTTCTGTGTTTTGATAGCATATTCGACCAACAGGCTAGAATTTGCAACTTTATTAAGCTGTAAACAAATTTTAATCTCTGGTTTATGCTATGGGTGGTTTAAATAAAAACATGGTACGTACAGAGGTGTGCAGTGTGACTCCTTACCTTTTAGAGATCATTCATAGGTAGCTCCTGGTTTCACTGTTTGCACCTTGCTTTTTTTAATTGTTGTTGCTGTTTTTCTTTATTCCTACTACTCCTTAAATGTGAATTAGTAGTTAAAATCTGTGCCCCTTCAGTGATACTGTTTTCCCACCAGCAGGTGACTAGACCACAGCCTTGCCGCTATAGCTGTAAGAGAACCTCCAAGGCTCTTCATAACTGAAGAGAAAGGACACTGTCAAATACCAGAAACCCACTTATGCTCATGCAGCCAAAACTGGCCATTTCTCTTTAAACTCGGGGATGTTTGCCAGTATCTTCCATGTTTCTGTGTAACTCCAGACACTAGAGGAGAGCAACGAATGGCAGCAAGCACAGTGTTCCTGTCTGCAGAACCCCACTAAAAATATCCCCAGTCAGCACTGAGTATCTGGTTAGAACAGCTTGCTGAACTCTATCAATTAGCCAGATCCTAATCTATTTAATGTGTTTTATTAAGGCTATATAATGCTAATGTTTTAATCAGAATGTCAAGCAGTACTAAATTGAATTTATTAGGAAAGTCCAAGTATATCACATCTATGTGGTTACCTTGATCAAACAAACTTGTAATTTCATCAGAAAGTGAAGTCAGGCCTGCTTGTCAAGACTTGTTTCCATAAAGCTGTGTGGACTTGCTTTTGTGATATTCCTCTTCCTTAACTCCTTCTTGATTGAATCACGCATAGCACCGCTGTTTTGTCTGTGTTTGCTGAAGATGCTGTACTCAGATCTGTTGTCATCTGGCTCATTTGGTGTTTTTTGATTCTCAGATAACTTGAGGTTTCCTTTGGCCATTTAAATTTAGAGCTGTATGGAAAGCTATTAAAAAGTAGTGTTTGAAGGCTGAATGTCTCCTACTATTTTAGGACCTTTGGATGCCTAAATGCTGTGGTGATTGTTGAAAAACAGTTGTGCCATTTTCATTCTCAGTAGGTGTCAATGGTTAGGAAAACAGTTAATCATCCTCATGTAATATTAATACATTATCCTCTTTTTTTCCCCCTGAGGTACAGGATAGAAATATTTACCATAAAAATTCACACCAAGAGATAAGCTTTCTTAATGAAGAAGCTGCGACAAGGTGGGATGTGTCAGTAAAAAAATGAGCATGTCATTTAGTAATAGCAACATTTGGCTGAGCGGGCCACGTGCAGGTTTGCATTAGTCTGTGGACAGAGTTGTATGTTCCATCTTGAACAAATCTATTCTCACTGCTGCTGAAAAGGAAGGTTCTCCATCCACTTGAACTCTTAGGGCTTTTTGTCTTGTCAGCAATATATTTACATGTTAGAAAAGTCAATAACTTTCTTTTGGATTAATGATCTAGATTAGCTCTTAACATGAATGAATATTAGAGCTGGTGCAAAGAGAAGCAGAGCTATCGGCCTGGGCAGAAAGGTGGATGTGGTCACTCTTTGGTTAAACTTAGTTCAGCTCAGGCAAAGAATGTAACTTCATTGTGATGCTAGCCCATTGAATTACATTCCACATATATACCCTACCCTGGAAGAGCTGCAAATCTCAATGAAGAAATATCACAACCATCCAACCAGCAGGCATACAATTTTTAGTAGTCATTACTTACCAGCTTATTGCAGTAGGGCAATGTGTTTCTTGCAAAAGGTTCTTCAAAGAAGAAAAAGTGGGATTTGATGTTGATTTTCTTGCTCTGGAAGGAAGAGTTGTTTCCTAACAGACTGTGGAATACAAACTGTGACAGAAGCCATGGGAAGTGTAAAAGTCTCAGTAATTATTATCTGCTCTGTAGTTACTTGCTGTATCTTTACTGTAGCAAGAACATAAAACTCTGGCATGTTTAATTGGGAGAAATGACAAATGTGGGGCCTTTCTGGAACACAAAACCTGTCTAAGAGGATGGGTAAACACTTGGGTAGCTAGCACATGCCAGATACCATATAACTGTGGGCTACTAGACTGTTCAGATTAGCATAAGGGCACAGGTTACAAGGGTTCTGCTTTTGATGTAGGCCAGAGGATCTGGCAGCATCATTAAATGCTGGACAGGAAATCACTACAGGACTATTTCTGCCACCCTCTTTTCATAGTTCAGCCTCTAATTTATTGTCATCCTTTGTTGCAGTTCTCAGGTTAACTTTTTGGTCTGTTTGTAGCCAGCTTGCTTTGCATATCATGCAGTTTACTAGTCCTTCTCAAGTTCTTCACCTAATACTACACTGTATAGATCAGCAGCTGTCTCATAGCTTAGCTACATCTTTCCCCACTCGCTTCATCAATAATGACTAGGCAAAACTGTCTGTCTTTCTTAGGCCCTGCAGTGAGCCAGGCTATTTGGACTTCTGATGGCTCAGGTTTGCAATCCAGCCTGTGTACCTAATGCAAGCTGAAGCTGTAGGACATCTGGTGTATCTAAAGGTGCAGTGGTTCATTAAAATAGTCTAATAACTGGCACAGATCATCAGCAAGCAAAGTTGTTATCTTCCTACCCTAAGGGTTTAATTTCCACCAACATATGTCTGACTTTTGATCAGTATGTACCTTTTCTGCATTTATTTTTTTTAAAAAACAAAATATTTTCATCGATGCCTTTTCCATTTTGAATGTTTTCATCTTCCCTAGTAGCTGCAAAACAGCAGGAGCAGATGCCTTTTCAAAGTCACTTGTTATTAGGCTTTAAAAAAAAAAAAAAAAAAGAAAAAAAAAAAAAAAAGAAAAAAGAAAGCTACATAACGTGATAGTTCTTGGTGTCTTGGTGGAATAACAAGCCAGTTGTCCTTGGCAAAATGATGGCCTACCAAGTCAGGTTATATGCATCCAGATCACCAAACTGACCAGTTTCTCAAACACATCAGCAAGAGATCACAGATTTCCAAGGCACAGAATCATAAAACAGGAGTAGCTTGAGTTGGAAGCAACCTCAAGGATCATCAAGTTCCAACCCCGCTGCCGGAGGCAGGGCTGCCAACTGCTAGATCAAGTAAGCTTTCAGGGAAGAATCTTAAAGCATTAGTTGAGTGTGTTTGATAATCTACTGCATTTAAGTCTCTTGAGAGAACAAGATCCTTTATTAAAGCAGAATCAGTAAGAGATTTAGCAAATCAGGAAGACTGTAATTTGCGCTGAATATTCTTTTTGTTGTCAGCTTTTCTACAAGTTTGACGCTTTGTGCCTTTTTCTGTTAGTGCTCTGAGTTTTTTTTTGCAAATTGTCGATGGCATTTGAAGTGGCAGCTAATGTATTCTGAATAGTTAGTTCATTTGTTCTAGGTTCTGCATTAACAAAGGTCTCAAATAGTCAGGGCTACTTCTCTTGGTTGCTTTCAAACCCACGCAGTCTAGCGAGTTTGAAACGTGATCTTTGAGTACATATTTCAGTTACAGGATCCTGTGAAGTAAGAGCATAAGGAGTTAGAAAAGGAAAAATATATACACTTAATGAGTATATGCTTATAAAGAAAAGCCATCGGCACAGTTTGCATTTTATGGGGTTTCTTCCAATGCTCACTGAAAAGAGGCTTTTGTTTTTGGTTTTTGTTTTTGTTTTTTTTTTTTTTTTAGCTGGGGAAAGCTTCAGATGACCTTCAAAATCCTTCTTTTAAATTATAGGGTAAAAAGGTCCATACACTCGTTTGATGAATCATAGGAACAAAAAATATACGTCAGATCACAAAAAAAATCAGATTCTCAGTCTCTGTGCAGAAAAAAATCTTCATAGAAAAGTCTAGACTTGGCATAACTATCTGAAAGCAGGTAACTGTCAGCGTATATTCATAGTCTTAAATTTACTGCAGCTGTTTGCATAAAAGAAGAGTTAGAAAGTTGACGGCAAGGAAAGAAAAGGAGAAGTGTGAAGAGAAATGGAACCACATCCCAGTATTTCAATCCTTCTGTCATTAAGGGCATTCGGTTTTATGTCTGCATCTTTCATTTTCAACAACTGAGATAATCTGTAAGTACATTACTATTGACCTGCAGGACCAATATGCTTGTCTCTTCTAGAGTAAGCAATGCTTTATAATAAACAACCTCATCAGAAGACTCCAGGGAAGAAATGCTACCTGCAGTCTGACTTGCAACCGCTTTATGAAGTCTGCAAAGAAAAGCTAGCTAATACTCTACAGCATCATCCCCCTCAATGAGGTCTGCATCCTGACCACAGCCATGCGTTGGCCCTTTGTCACAGACGGACTGCAGACCACCTCATCAACTTTCTATGGATAAGCTCTTTCCATGGGTGAATTTAAGCACTGAAATAGCTCATACGCCTTCCTTTCCTCCCTCGCTCCGTCACACATTTTTTCCCCCCAATCATTTAAAAACAAATTGGAGGAAGATGGGACCGTTCTGTCCCCTCTGTGAGTATGCTACAAAATATTCCACCCTACTCTTGATGCTTCTTTGAAAGGAAATCTGGCAGAAATGTTAGCCATGAAAATACAATCAGTCCTAGAAGATAAAAAAAAAAAAAAACAAACAAAAACCAACAACAACATTTCTTCGTGCCAGGAGTGACAGCTGTATTATCATTCAGCCCCTGTTCTGTCTCTCAGTAAGGGATCTTCTTTTTGCCAATGTGATGCATCAAATGGGAATTTGCTGTGTAGCGTTTGGATTGAAAGGGATTGTGTTGTCTCAGGGGCTTTTAATCCTTTTCTATTCCCATTCCCAGTCTTTAGGCAGTGGACATTTGCAGGGTGTTTTTCTGGCTGAGAAGTTAGATGAGTGCCGATCTGCAATGTTATAAATACAAAGCCTGTGCCTCTGCCATTCCTGTGCTGTGTGTAATCCTCTAAATGTCTACTTCTTCAAGAAGTAAATGGTCCTATCTATGAACCACTTCAAGCCAAAGCTGAGCTTAACTCTTCAGCCCAGGTTTTTCTGTTTGCATAGCCTCAGCCTCTGTGGATCCCAGACCACCACTGCTTTGTTACATCTTTGAGAAGAATCTAAATGGTGCATTCCTGTAACTCACCTTGCCTCAGGTCCTGGGACCCCATCCACAAACAGCGCTGGCAGCAAGTAACCATTGCCCAAGAAAGTTTTCAGAAATGATGAAGGGAAATTTTTTGTTGTTCTGTGTTTTGTCTGGATTCCTAAAAAAAGATATTCAGCTGGTCAGTGCGTTTTGTACCACCTGTACCATAGGCAGAAAACAAATATCTGTATTGTCTGTAGTGAACCAACTGCAGGTGTTTCTCCATATTCACTGTTACAAAGAGTTCTAACATCTCACGAAAGCAATAAAGAAATAAAATTCTCATACTGTCTAACATAAAAGTAGGGGAATTAAAGTTGTACTTGCAGCTAGTTGCATGGAACAGCTGTTTCAGTTCATCCTTTTCTTTTGTTCTCTTGGGGCATGGTCAGTGAAATCTCCCTCCTCCATCAAGCTCCCCTTTAGTACGTTACTATTAGGAGCTTTTAGTGATATTTTTGGTGATCCTTTTTCAAAGGAGAATTAACAGATGTTCCAAAAAATCCAAAACAGATTACCAGTAGGATCATCCTGGAAGTAATATATAGGCCATTGTTGAGAATATACATGCAGGCTTTCTATTTTTGCTTATTTCCCAGACTACCAAAGTCTATCCCATTGCCTGTACCATCAGTCAGAACCTGAAGACTTTTCCCAGTGTATTTTATTTAGGATGATAGGCAGTAATTTCCAAGTCAGAAGCTCAAAACAGAATTGCAATATTTGCAAATATATTATAACAAAACTGAAAATTAAGATAGGAATTCTTTACTTTGAAAATAGCAAAATGATTATATATTTTTCTTTTTCCTGGAATAGTTGCACCATTTTCTAAACCTGATGTACTCCATCTTCCCATTAACTCAAACTAGCCCCAACGACCAGCTGCTGACCTCTTCTGTGATTTGCCAGTGACTCGGGTCTGTTCAACACTTATCTCGCTTCTGCCATTTAAAGAAGTCTGGGTGGAAGGCTGGCCTATCAGTGAGTCTATCCTAACCTTGGCCAACTTGATGCCTTTATCAGTGAAGAAGTGTGGTAACATATAGGTGAATGAGTTTCCCAAGAAGTTGCAGGAGGAATTTTCTGAAATACCTGCAAGAGACCACTCTCCCACATTTCAAATTCAGGTCTCACACAAGCAAGACCACTTAGTTCATTTAGTACACCAAATCTATGTGCTTACTTACCCTCCTGCATCATCAGGCTATGCTTCATTGCCTTTTTTCATTTATTAAATAGCATGCACCCAAACCTACATATACTACCTTTCAGTCACTTATCCCCTAGGTAGTATAGGTGCTGGTCTTTCCCTTATGAGCCCAGCATTTCTGGAAAAACAGGGGTTGGGCCAGAGGAAGCGGTGTTTATCATTTTTTGTTAACATAAACACAGCATCTGAGCCCTTCTTTGCATCTGCTGGGTACTTATAGACAAAAAGTAAACCCAAAGTTCTCACTTATGGATTGTGTGCATTCTGAAATGTTCAGTTTTTATTAGGTGCATGTACACTATCTATTCATCAGAGCCTATGGAGGATGATTGGCATTCATACTAGCAATGCATTATGCTTTCCTTCCAGTATGAATTATTGCTTTCATCTCTGAATTTACATACATTGATTCTTGTGCGGATTCTAGACACATTTGAAAGGAAATGCATTTCAAGTTGACTGATGGAACAAAGAAGATTTCTAGGTCTCATCAATCTGTTCTTTAAAATATATTGCATGCCTGACATTATTCAAATCACTGCATTTAGTCTAGACTCAGCAAAACTAATTTTATCTAGGTGGGTTTGCATTTCCTTCCCAGGGACTTGTGATAAAATTTAGTTTGTGTTGCCTCCTTCAAAAACCTCTAAATTTAAAGATTTTCTTTTCTCATGCTATTGATGCCACTGTATTTATTTGAAAGACCAAAAAGAGTCAAGTTCCTTACAACTCCCTCTTCACTCACACATTTGGAGTTTGACTCTCCCACTTAAAAAATGGCTTCGTTTCAGTGTTGGGTTGCACATTTTTCTGTCTCCACAGTCTGTTCCAGCTCTGTTACACTAGAGGATGGCACAGATGCCGACTGCTGCTGTGACGTGCACCCTTGACAGAACCCAACATGTCAGAATATACACGTTCCTGAGCATGGGATTAACAGAAGGTGAAGGCTATATTTACTTCTTAATTCTACCCTGTATGAGTCATGTAGGTTCCCCCCCTACTTTTATTTTACAGTTTCATGTGTGAATACATGAAAACCAGAACTCTGAATGCATGTTGTATTTGAGAGGCTAATTGACCCATTTTAATTAATTGCTTTGGTTCACACATAAAAGATCACCTCTCCCATAAGTAGTTTTTAAAGAATTAATCTTCTTAAGCAATGATGCTGATCTACCTTCCTCTAAGGCATTTGCTCATACAACCTCCACACTAGACTCATTCATACTTATATTAATTCTCAATGAATTTTGACAACGTAAAGTATAAAAGCATACTGAGTCTCATTTCCTGCCTGGCACAACTCACAGATACAGAATTCATGAGGCAGGGTACTTCTGTCTTCTGTGTTTTTTTTCCTGGCTGCATCACAAGTGTTTTTTGAAATAATTTCTTTGGGCCTCACTTTCTTTTGCTCTGCAACCTGCTCTGGCTGATAAGTAGAAAGAAGCTAATATGGAAGTAACATAATTGCTGGAAGCAGCAAAATTGTAAAATGCATCTATGATGCTGAGAGTACTCCTGGGCTAACATTATCTATCCTGCTGCACTGAGAAGTCACTGCCCGGGCTATAAGGAAGCAGTGTGCTGTACCCAATACAGAAAGCTTTGAAAAGGCTGCCTTACCACCATTCAACTCTGTCAGAGGAAAAACACAACAAAACATGAAATGATTTTGTTCTCAGAGCTTCTTACTATGAGCATTTTGTTATAGTCACAATGTTTTGTTGTACATACCTGGACTCACTATGCTTCTGTTAATATGGATAAGGAAAGAATAAGTTCTGCCAAGCCAATCTAATTTCTTTTCTTGGCAGCTTGTCTAGCTTAAGGGATAAGGGGGAAGCAATAGGTGTGACAAACTGGTTTCAGTAAGGCTTTAGACACTACACAGGGTGGAAGACAAGTCTCAAAGTAATTATTCATGGTTTGTTCTTAGACTGAAAGGTCATTTCAGGAATCCAGCCTAGCTTTTTGTTTCTATTTAATATTTTAATAGTTTAATTTATGATTTAACTGATGGAATAAAAGTGTATTTCTGCATCTTGCAAAAGAGAAAAAGGTCTCAAACACTCTGGAGAAAAAGCATTTGAAGTTGCTTTGGTGAACTAGAGAAATAACCCATAATGCATCTGGTGAGATTAAAAAACAAAGACAAGTGGAAGGGGATACACTTAAGCAACCCTCTCCAGAATGAAATCAAAAACTCATGTGGACTCAGGTGGGAGTGGGTCTCAATACAAGTTTAGAGCTAATGCAGGAAGTATAGCACCCTCTTTCAGCAGAATGAAATGCAACAAGAATCAACACTTTTGGAGCAGTTCTTGTTATCCTTATCATAGATTAAAAGCCTTCCTGTGAAGGCACTGCTTTAAACCCTAGTTAACGGCATGTAAGGCTGCAGTTCTCCATCTCATTTCCATCTGTTAACAAACTACCAATTGCCTTTTCTTTCAGGATTTTGTATTTTTACATATTCCTTTTCATCTATTACTGAGCAATACTGCTTAGTTCCCTTACCAGAGGTATAATTTACATTGAGGCATGAATGTACATATCTTTTTAGATATAGAGTAGGAGCAGCCACTTTTCATAGAATCACAAGGTTGGAAAGAACCTACAAGATCATCCAGTCCAACTGTCCTCCCATTACTGTTGCTACCACAAGCCAGTAAAACAAATCACATAGCTCCTCATCCAGAAGCCTCTTGAACACTGCCAGGGATGGACTCTCCACCACCTCCCTGGGCAGCCATTCGAGTGCCTGATCGCTCTCTGAGAGAAAAAGTTTTTCCTTATACCTAATCTAAAGCTCTTCTGTTACAAATTGTGGCCATTTCCTCAGGTCCTGTTTGTTGCCTGGGAGAAGAGGCCAAGCCCCTCATCACAACCTCCTTTCAGGAAGTTGTAGAGTGCAGTGAGGTCTCCCCTGAGCCTCCTCTTCTCCAGACTAAATAATCCCATCTCCCTCAGCCACTCCTCATAAGACTTGTGTTCCAGACCCCTCACCAGTTTCATTGCCCTTCTCTGGGCACATTCCAGGGCCTCAGTGTCTTTCTTGTAGTGAGGGGCCCAAAACTGAACACAGTACTCAAGGTCCAGCCTCACCAGTGCTGAGTACAGGGGGATGATTACATCCCTGCTCATGCTGGCCACACTATTTCTAATACAGGGCAGGATACCATTGGCCCTCTTGGCCACACTGTCAGCTCATGTTCAGCTGAGCATCAGCCAACACCCCCAGGTCCCTTTCCTCTTCACAGTCATTCAGCCACTCAACCCCAAGCCTATAGAGCTGCATGGGGTTATTGTGGCCAAAGTGCAGGACCTGGCATATGGCCTTGTTGAACCTCATCCCATTCACCTCGGCCCACCAATCCAGCTTATCTAGATCCCTCTGAAGGGCCTCCCTACCCTCAGGCAGATTGACATCACCTTCCAACGTGATGTCATTTGCAAATTTACTGAGGGTACACTCAATCTACATCAGTGAAGATACTAAACAAGATGGGTCCCAGTACCAACCCCTGGGAGACACCACTTGTAACAGGTCACCAGCTGGATTTTACTCCATTAACCACTACCCGCTGGGCATGGCCCTCTAGCCAGTTCCTTACCCAAAGGAAGGTACTTGTCCAGGCCACAGGCAGCCAGTTTTCCCAGGAGAAAACTGTGGGAGACTGTGTCAAAGGCTTTGCTGAAGTCTAGGTAGACTATATCAACTGCCTTACCCTCATCTACCAGTCTGGTCACCCAATCATAGAAAGATATGAGGCTGGCCAAGCATGACCTGCCTTTCATGAACCCATGCTGTCTGGGCCTTTTAATCGTTAAGATGATCGATGGTACTTCATTTCCATCTTTAGCCTAGTTCTTACAATAAATAAGAAATAATTCAAAGCCCTCGCTTCTGGGTACATTTCTTAGCGCTAAGACCAGTCTGTAGGTGGGAGGTGGGAAGGATCTGCCAGTGTGACCTGGGGGATAACAGATGAGAGTATTTTGACTCTGTATGTTTCCCTCACATACTGTGCCTGCCTCCTCTCACCTTGATTATAAAGTTAAAAAAAAAATATCCAGTTCTTCACCACCTACACCTATTCTGTTAAAATCACAACATGTATTAACAAAAAAAAACTTTCCTGGCTGGATGGGAAATCACTGATAGTAGTGCTAGCCATCCACCAGTATGGCATAAAGCCAAAGCTAGCCAGATTTTAGTGCTGTATGAATTGTTCCTCATTCACTCCTCCATCTTTCCTTCCCCCTTTATTTTTTTGTTCTACTCCTCTCTCCCTGGATTAATGCAAACGGTCTGTGCTTTCTTTAAGCAGATTTTGCAACAGAAAATATGGGATTAAAAAAAAACAAAAACAAAAACAGAAAAACAAGATGTCAAAGCTGATTTCTAAGAGGAGAGATTTTCTGGAATTCAGTCCAGCAACAACTGCTGCTATTTCAGGCTGGAATTCAAGTGCTGAACATCGCATACCTGCTTGTGCTTGCGTTTAACAGCTGTAATCCTGAATGGTTCAGTAATGTTGGAAGGATCACGGTGTTCTTAGCATTCCTTATTTCCGCTGCCGTCTTTTAGACACTGTTAAACAAGAATGAATGACACAAGGAGGGAATTACATGCTCAAGGTAAATTGTAGGTGATTAATTTCCATACTGAAAAGAAACGCATTGAAAAGCATTAAGGTATAAATAGAAAACACATACCTCAGTCAAAAAAGAACACACAGCTGCAAACAAAAGTAATGTTATTGCTTCTGTCTTTTGAGCCCAAAGGGGTGAAAGCAAATAATGAGACATCTCCTTGTGTCTGGATATTGTAGGCCTTTTTCAGCAGTGACTGAATGTTTTCTCTGCTTTCATTTATCTTCTCCCAGCACTTTAACACCAAATAACAATTTGCAGTTAGTAATTAAGACCTGTCTTGCAAGCATAACAGACTCTGTCTCCTACACAGCTACGGTACCTGTAACACGCTTCCTTGCCTCACAAGAAGCTCAGCTGAAACTTGTGAGGTGAGTCACTATCTGGGCCAGCAGAGCTGGGGCTGAGGAAAGAAATGCCCCAACTTCTGTGTTGCCTCTACGACACAACTGTGTAAAAACAGGTAGGTCGGCAGCACAGATCTTCACTTGCAACTGGGGAAAGAAGAAAAATGACAGAAAAACTTGTGTCCCAGGGCTGCAGGATCTCCAGGGTGAGTTCATAGGATACTCAATGCAAGTGTGAGGCAGAAAGCCAGACCTTCTTCAGAGGGGACTTCCCCAGCTTTGGGCTGCTGCCCAAATATATTATTTTGGAGATATTTGGATATTTTGGAGAGGGAAGTCAGACATTTGTGTTTAGCTTGTGTTAAGAAAATTCTCCTGCAACAAGTAGTATAGCAAGCATATTTTAAAATTATTAAAGACTTCACAATCATGTTTACAATGCTTATCCTTAACTATAGTACATCCTGCTTGTAATTTAACTTTAAACTTATTTCTCCCATGTGTACTGTACCTTAGGATGTTTTCCTCCCTCTGCCATCCTATTCTGTTTGTGGCAGCAGCACAGGCAGAGCTCCACCCTCATTTGAAATGAGGAAATCTCTGTGCAGTATGGCAAAAACTGCTGCATAAGAGAACACAGTTGTTGCCACTCACTTGCAGGTATGGGGTGTCAAGGACACCTAGACCCTTGGGATCATTTGAGTTAGAAGGGACATTCAAAGGTCATCTAATCCAATTCAGATAAATTTGTGCCTTCTGGTGTGGCTCATCACTTTTGGTTTGGTCTGTTCTCTTTTTTTTGTCTCCACATGTCTAAAATGCTGAACTCACATCACTGTTGCTGGTTCAGTCAGGTATCTTGCATGGCACCTCTGCACCTTTGCAAATGGTCTGATCATCATCGGACCAGCCTTGGGAGTTGCACATGTCATCTCAGGAAAAGTGCAGGTATAGAGGCTTTTAGGCAGGGCTTTCTTCTTCCATTTCTAACTTATTTTGCATCCCTATTTCCAGTCTGGACAGTTATCACGTTTCTAAAGCCCATTACATACAGTCCCTGTGCCTTTTGATGGGTGCATTCACAGCAACAATGCATTATTAATTTTATTAGTTATGTGAAGCTGTAATTCATGCAAATTAGGGTAATTAAAAATGACTGATCCCATTTCCCCTCAAAGAGGGAACCAATGTCCTATTCCTCTACGCTGCATAGTTAAGAGATGATCTCATATCAACATTAAGAGTGGTTTAGTTTTGATTTGGGGGTTACGTTGCAAACAAAATGGGCTGAGATTTGCTGATTCTTGCATTTTCTCATTTCATTTCCATCCATTTGGCTTAGGTATTATTTGAATTATGCTAATCAAAACAGGCTTCAATACTTTCCAGCTACCTTACTTGCTAAAAATCATGACACCTATTAATCCCAATATCCATTTAACACAGCATTTTATGTGTTTGTGCCAACCACATCTAGCAATTCTCCTATGATTGTGTATCATTAACCCTGGGTCTCTTTTCTGTGATCTTTCAATTTCTCTGTATTCATGTTTATTCATACCTGTATTTTTACTGGGTTGAATTTCAGTTTATTGACTTCATCTCATTCCTCTAGCCTTGCAGCTTGTGTATTCTCATCCTCCTGAGCCATGCATGCTAATCTGTCTTGGAGTCCTCCAGGTATAGTAAAGATCTGTACAATCTCCTGTTCATCTGAGAGCTGAGTTTGGGATGGCAGGAGACCTCCATGCTTAAGTAACATCTGGCTCTTTGGCTATTTTTTTTTAAGCAGCCTTTGTACAATGCAGGGATATAATCAGTTTTGCACTCCATTGACAGTCCTGTGATGGAGTCTATCATCTCCCACAGAAATGGCCTATTTGCTCATCACTCACTCTAAAGGTAAGAGAGGACTCATATAGTAAAAAGTCATAATATAAGTGAGAACAGAAACAAGTAGGAGTCTGAGGATCCAAACACTTCCTCCATACATTCTTAGGAGAAATAAATAAAAATTAATTCTCATTGGACCTCAAAACCAAGAGATAAGTAAAGGTGTGCAAACAATTCCACTCCCAGCACAAGAGATCAGGCAGGAAACTGGTGCCATAGGCAGCAAGGAGAAGATATTTAAGTATCTGTGGGTGTACTGTTGGAATAATGCAAGTGCAGTTGTAATTACAGAGTAAATAGCCAGAGAATATCTAAGAAAAGACTCACCAGTGCTGAGGCTTTCAGTTGCAATGGATGCTCACCAATGTTGAGGCTCACCACAAAAACTCTACACAAGAACAAGCTCCAGAAAGAGATGCCACCTTAGTGGTGGTCAGCCCTTAAATGGGATCTAGGAGAGGTGGAGTTAAGCTCCACTCCTTCCGGGAGCACAGCTGAATTACCTTCACCTGTGCTCCCACAGCTGACCCATCACTTGCCTCAGATGGTTAATCAGAGGTTCAGGCTGTGATCAACATGTGGGCAACAGGCTTCTTGATGAATGTAGAAGGTCATGTCTGTTCACAGCTTTTTTTCAGCCTCCAACAAACTGCTGGCTATCATCTGATGGTAAAATAAACCCAGATTATGTGCATCAGCTCCACTGGCTGCCCTAATAGCAAAGCATCGGTGTAGCTGGGTGTTTGAGCCACTCTGAAATACTGAAGTATAAGATTCAGATCCTTCTTATGAAAGGGGATATGGTGTAATCTACTTTTCATTCAGTGGCTTTTGAATTTCTAGATTGAGAAAATGTCCTTAGGACTGTTGTATGGTTTAAAATTACTGTGTATTAGCTGCAAAACTCTGCATGGTGTCCCACGTTGATTTCCCTGCATTTGGCACAGACTAGAAAAGCTGGAGTTTGAGAAGTACTGTTCAGATTTCAGTAATCTACATATAAGAACAACTCAGGGAACTATACAAAGAGCTACCGTAGGGTATTTTTTGTCTACTACCTAGAATATAATTAAGTTAGTTTGCCTAATGTATTATAAGCCCCAGTTGCCTGCTATTTATCACCTTATTTTGCTGCAGCTGCTTACACAACAACTGCTTTATTAATTCCTCTAGCTATTTGTTAGCTGTTAATATAGAGTTCTTCATGTTCTTGTTTCCCATCCTCCATTACCTGTATAGAGAGGAAGTATTCTCTTTTCTTGAAAGGAATAGTTATTTCATGTTCTTTCCCAACAGATTACCTCTAAAGTCACCTTTCCTTTTCAGGAACACTTGCCAGTAGTCTCCAGCAGTTCTGGTTATTCACCTGGTTACCTAGTCTACATTTTATTGTTCTACCTTGAGTAGCAGTCTATATTCACATTTTCTATGGCTTCATGTTAAAATTGTTGTTTCATAGATTTGTTTTGTGATTTTTCTTGTTGTTTTCTAGCTGCTACTGGGTAAGGCTTTCTGTAGGTATTAGCATTTCTGGTTGAAATTAAAGTGCTTCAATCTTATAATAAAGTGGAATGATCTGTATGTATTTCCTGTAGTAACAGAAGGCTCTCCAACAGATTTACTGATGCGTAGCCCTATGTTCTCAACAGCCCCTCTGTAATAAGAGAATATGTTTATTGCTTCCTCTTAGAAAAGACAAACTGAGGCACAGAAAAGATGTAGGACTATTCCATGATCATTGAGAGCTGCAAAACTGTGATGGAGACCCAAAAAAACAGCTGTAGGGTAGACATGCCAGAATACATAATAGAGAAGCACCCAGATCCAGGTTTCTCAGCTCTCCAATGTCTGCTGAGATCCTGAATACTGGTAGAATTTGCTCCAGCTCAAGCCACTGTTCAATATCATGTTTTAGGAGGAGCTGTGCAGCAGCAAAGGTTATACAGCCATTGTCTTACATCACCTCGTGTGGGAAGCTTTGGGGTGCTCTGATCTGACTCCATCAATCACTTCCAACTAGAAGTCAGGTAATACGTTGCTCCGTGTCACAGACTCTTCTTTGAAAATCTCTTGTCTGCTGTTTGTTAACCTGCTACTGTGCAGAGGAGCCATTCCAGTTACCAGCTCCTGCCTGGTTTTCCTTTGTCACAATTGAAGGCCATCTGAGTGGTGGCACTTTTGTCCAGTTGTCTATGTCAAATGATCTGCTTTGCACAATAACATATAAACATGAGCATCTACCCTCCAGCTTCAGGAACATGAAGGTTATTTTCAAACACTTTTGCACTCTTCTCCTCTATGATCCTGCTCTATGGAGCTCTCATTTTCTTGAGATGTTTTCTTCTCTTCCAATTGCCAGATGTACACTTTGGGTTAAATGGTATCTATATTTCTACTGGTTCTTTTTGCCACTCTTGGGACAAAAGTGGGTCTGGGAGAATCAACATCCTCTAGAAAACAGTCTCTAGAGGACACCCAGGTTGATAGACCCTCCGCTGGCAAAATAATCACAGCTTTTCTGCCGGCTTTGCCAAAGTCATGGTCTTAGAAATCCAAGTTACCTGGTGTTGCTGAAGGAAGAGCAAAGTCTTGGAGGTAGAGACAGCAACTCTTGCTTCTCAATAGCCATAACCTTTTCTCACAGGCATGTCTCCTACTTCCCCAGCCTTTCTTTTCCCCGCTCTCTTTCCCAAGATTCTCAACTCCGGAAGAGTAAAGTTCAGTTTCAACAAAGCCACTCTGGCTTTGAGCTGTTCCTCAGCTATAACCTCTCTAGGCAATTGGTGTTGTCCATGCTCCAGGTAGAGGCAAAAGTTTCCATTCTAGGAAATGGAAGTTCCCACTAAGTGTGCTTCCAGACTCAGAAGATGGAGAGTGGATAAACATTAAAAGTGTATGTCCTTAAATCTCATGAATTTTAACGGCAACCTTGTGTTGCGAAGGTGTTTAGGGGATGCAGCAGGGATAAACAGTTCAGGGCTGTGCTCCATCACACTGTGACATGGGTGGCTGTGCACAAGGTACTTTGCTGGTGTGCTGGGGGAGGAAATCGGCTCTGCCTGCCCAGGTCATGTATGGCAGTAGCTGAGACATTAATTCTGTGCAGCACTTACGGCACAGGAGGGTGAGGAAGGAGGGGCAGGGATGGATGAAAGGCTTGAAAGTAGGAAGGAAAGAGGGGAGAAAAATCCGCACTTCTCACAGATGCTTGAAAAGTCATCCTGGAACATGGATACAGCTGCAGCAAGCAAAAAAAAGAATGCAAAACCAACAGC
The DNA here is from genome assembly GCF_039878825.1 of Excalfactoria chinensis. NCBI lineage: Eukaryota > Metazoa > Chordata > Aves > Galliformes > Phasianidae > Excalfactoria > Excalfactoria chinensis. The sequence continues at coordinate 75,578,572 of NC_092825.1, forward strand.
AAAATCCCTCTGGGTTTAGGAAACAGTGAAGAGCTAGACTGAAAACCGGGCTCATTTCAGAATAAATGCGGTGTTTCGAAAGCAATGATGTGAAAGGCACATGAGCCACAGTAATAAAATGTGATATAAGCTGTTACCGTAAACAAGGAGGAATAATTGACAGGGAACTAAAACAGATCTGCAGAGCACGCATAGCCCAGGGCTCTGGCGTATGCCAATTGAGAGGAGGAGGAGTGGCAAGAGGAGAAGTCAGAGAAATGCTAACAAACCACAGGCAAAAAATAAACACTTCATACAGCAGCCCTTGATCCCTAAGACCAAAAGTTCAGATGGCTTCAATAAATAGCACAGTGGTGGATGAGCAGAAAGAGCAGCCAGCCTGCTGAAATAACTGCCGCCATACGGGGAGGGGGGCATCTGGAAAAACACTCTCCTCCCAAAAGAAAGAAAAATAAATGTCTTTTGTGCTGAAGGACCAAGTCAGTATTCATGGGAAGTCAGTAACAGCTTATCACAAACCTATAGCTGAATCACAGTAGAAAGAGGCTAATCTAGGTTCAGAGATGAAGAAAGCAGCGGTGCACAGAGTGCAGAAAGCTGCAGCTTAGCAAATGCTCTATGGATGATCTGGCCATTATTGCATCTTCCTAACACATAACATACACATACAGAAGCACACATCCAGACACATATGTATGTATTAGAGGACTTTAAAAGCATTAGGTAGCATTTCAAAACCTGCAGACAATTTGGCCAAAGAAAGCTACGATGATGTAGAAAGAGTTACCCTCCTGGTGTCTCACAGCCCAGCACAGTGATGCTGCACAACCTGCTTCATGGAAACCCCATTCTGCAAATGCTCCAGTGAGTTAAATAATACAGGCACTGTTTTAAATAATAAATAATTGCCTACAAAAATGGATGTTAAGAGAGCACAGGAAAAGATGTGATGTTTTCAGCTGAGATTAGCAGGCGGAGGGGAAGATGGGCATTTGTGGCCAGCCCACCAGTAGGAAGGGTAAATGAAGCTGCTAGCTGCAGCTGGGTGAGGAGAAAACCTGGTGAGAAGAGAGACTGAAGTCCTGTTTTGTGCCCTGCAGCACGTGGGGAGCCAGCTACAGCCAGAGAACATAGCCATGCACCTGGCACACACACACATGGAGAGCAGCAGTCCATGCTCACAGGCATCAGGAAAAACAGGAATTTTTTACCACTGCTATCTCCTCACCACAGACGAGCTCACACAGTCGAGTGATGGTGTTGTCACGTACTCTCATCCCATTTGCATCTGTGGTGTTTTCTCCTCCTGCTGCCATTTCTCAAGCTGACCCTGCAAAGGAGGCTTGCATCCTTGCCCCTGCAGGCTGCACAGTTCACACCTCAGTTTAGAGTTAGATTTTTCAGTGCTGGTGCTGAATAATTAAAACACGTTTCACACATGAAGAGAAGCGTGTCATCTTTTGGTCATTGCTACTTTGCTAGTAACCATCCCCTACCTGCCATATCAAAAGCTATTGCAGTGTCATCTCCTTGCACCCAGTAAGCATTAGGAGAAGATGGGAACATAAAGAACAAGAACCAAAATGAAATTCTGAAGATAAACTCCTACCATTGCAGTACATTCATGCCACAACCTAAGCCAAGTGAAAAGGTCTAGGCTTCCCCATCACAAACACTTTCTTTAACAGCAGTATCAGTGTGCCTCTCAGAGAAACAGGAGAGAGTAAAGAAAACCAAAGCCACTGACGACCAGAAAAAATGACCAGAAAAACAGCTTCCTGGGGTCAGCCTCAGAAGAAAGAATGTACTGGTGGCATATATATTTCCTTTCAGTGCTACCTGAAGAAGCCATGTAGTATCTGCATAAGTTTTGTTCAAGTTATCCATTTAAGTGAGAAAAGGAGAGACAGAGCAAGGTTGTCCTCCCCAGGTTATTACCAGCCATGGTATAATGAGGAGCAGAAGCTCCATAGTGTAACAGTGGATGCAGTCTGGCATCCTCACAGAGTTGGGTGATCATCCCTGTAATGACTTAAAGGAAAAATTGCCTTCCCTGTTAAGCAACTTTCATAAGGAAAATAAGCAGTGAGTGCATCTGTGGGGCTGTCAGCTTCAGCACTTTTGTTTGGATTACGAAAGAGCTTTGAGGAGATTTCCTGGTTGTCTCCCATATTCTACTTCTGCTTGCAACATGGAGCAACCGTGGAGCACACAGACACGTTCCTTGAACTCGAAATGGAAGAACATGTGCTTCAGAAACACTCCTAAAGCACTCCAGCTGCTGGTGGTGATTCAGCCCCCAGGTCTGAGGCAGCACTGCCCCAAGCCAGCCTCCAGCTGCTTGTCCCAAGCACCACCTGTTGCATTCTCCTTTGCTATATGCTAATGCATTCCTCCTTTCCCAAAGTAGCCCATCAAAAATGGCAGTGCTGGAAATAATGTGATACAATGCTCAAATACCTGACTAAGTGACTCCTGTGCAACAGATCAGGTGATGAAATTCAAGTGTGGACCTGCAACGTTTGCAGGCAGCTGTTAGAAAACAGCGCGCAGGCAACAGCCAGGCAATTGCTCTCACCAGCGGTATAACTGATGTTTGCTGCATCTGTCCAGGGGTCAGTGACTGCCCTCCACACAGCTGGGAAAATCTCACAAAGCTTAGAAGCTGCTCCTGGTGCTCCAAATAGCTCCCTGCTACAGTGGTGAATGCCTGATGAGTTGCTCTAAAAGCCAGATGCTCCCGGTGCAGAATCTTTGCTTCTCCCCACCACTCTGCAGATGGATCTTGTGTTGCTTTGGTGTTAGCTGCATTATATTGCAAACTTGACTTAGTCAGAGGACAGACCATCTCCTGCCAGAAGTGGGTGTATTTATAGAGCACAACCAACTCAGTTCTTGATCTTCTCTGGACTGATCTTGAGGATCCCATAAAAACATCTCACCACACTCTTTCCCTTTGACAATTACTTGGAGAGCTATTAAGCAGTTTTTAATCTCACCAGTGCAGTACAGGCTATACTCATCTTTTATTGCTTTCATTTTTAAATCGGAAGGACACATGAAACTGTCAAGTAGACATCTCTGATTTCCAGAGATCTATATGGATGACTTTACCTTAATCAGATAAGCATGAAACCTAATTTTTATAAGAGGTTTCATTGATTGCTTTTAAGAAAATAGTTTTGGGCATTGACTGGCATTGACTGTGCTACTATTCATTAATGATTTACTCATCTCTCATATCTGCTTAGCCATGATTTTGTCTGGGGCCAGCTTCAAGGTAATTGGACATGGGATATCCAGGTCATCACAGTACCATTCTTAAGTGCAGGCTCACAGTTTGAAGCTGCTGGTATGCCCCTACCTGGTCTGGGAGCAGCGTGACATAGGGTGTGCTGTACCAGCTGTGCAGACACAACCTGCAGTAATGTGAACCAGAAATCACGATGTTCTCTGTTTAATCAACAGTGAAATGTCAGCATTTTTCTGGTTCTTTGTAGCTTCCTGAGACTTTCAATATATTTTACAAATCACCGCTGTCTGTGGTCCTGGAAGTTCCTCAGACACTTCTTTCAATATTCTTGGCTGCAGATTTTCTGCTGTTGCAAACAGTACTTTGCTGCAGTTCTTGCTATTTGACATCCCCCTTTGCTGCTGATGAGACAAAAAGCATTTCTGCATTTCTACATTCCTGTGAAATAAGCACATCCTTCACATCCTTGTTTTTTCCAAATACAGGACATAAATATTCAACAACCATTTCTTCTTTTCGTGTATCATGACTGGCAAGTCAGACTGCTTCAGCCCCAGACCTATAGGGACTAACAATGGGAAGAGAGGTAGCAAACCCGCTGAGCAGTGTTTTTGTTGAGAAAATGTGTATGAAACGCCAGCGAACAAATATAAGTGGGAAAGCACAAGAAGGTTATAAGCAATTGAATTATCAGGTTCTAAGATGGTTTTGATGCCCCTCGACACTTCAGCGTAGGTACAAAAAGAATTACTTTAAGATTAACACTAATCATTTCATGAAGAGGATTATATGACATTGCTACAGATAGCAGTAGGATTTGATGATCCAACAGGTCTCTTTGAATCCTGTTCGCCTGTGCTACAGTAAGGATTTCATGAGGTCTCAGTGTACTTTAATGATGCCTTCTTGCCCTTAATCCTTAAAGCCAGGGTTTTATCATTAACGATTTATCTTCCTCCATCAGCTGTTTGTTTCCTAGTTGGTGACTTGTGTGCACAGCTCTCAGACATTTTGTTATCCACACTTACTCTGTGTAATAAGGTTTGTAATGGTCATTATTATTCACTACTTTCACTTCTTGTCTTTATCAAGATGGACTTGTGATCAAAAAGCCTCTTGCAGCACTATAGGTTGTTAAGTTTTGGGGGAATATAACTGGGTTTTCTCACAGGTAAAGTTCATATTTTTTTTCTTGTAAGTATGATTTGGCTGTAGCTGACCTCTGGATGCTGCAAAAGTTTCAAGCAGCCTTTGTAGGCTCAGGACAGCTCTGCTTGCACATAGCAGAGTTTGTCAGCAGTTTGGTGGTGGGAGGCTCCAGTTTCCAGCTCTTCAAGTGACTCATGCTCATCCTCTGGGACCCAGCATGAGCTGAATCTGGCAGCTATAGCTTTCTAACAGACACTGTATCTATCACCCCCAAGTGAGTACCAAATCATTTTACTACTGGCTCCCAACCTGCAGGTTCCAGCTCCTCTGCTGGGACTAACAAATCCAACAGCCTGGAGATATTTTCCATATATGACCTACAGTGAATTGCTACTCAGTGTCCCAGCTTCAGCTTTTCATCAGCAATGGAGTGATTACCTGTGCCTCCACACAAGCAGCACTAAGAAAAATGGCAGAGCTGTGACTCTGAGACATCTCAACCTGCATGAGAACTGAAGGATGAGAAATGGATATGGACAGGACTGTCCCACCTACATGTGTCGAGAGCGATGGGATGGGAGCTGTTCCCAGTAACTCAGCTGTCTGAGCATGGGGCTTGGCTGCATGGGCTTTGCTGTTAAGGTGTGTTTTCTGTGATGGTATCTGTTACTAAGTTGGGCATCTCACATGCCTGGAATGGTCTATTTAGAATAAAATGGGGTGCACGTATATATGTGCACAATATATCAAAACCATTCACTGCCAACCCCTTACTTCTTTGACAAATGGTACCATAATTAGGGCGAGTGATTTCTCATGGAAATACATGGAAAGTCACAACCTGATAACAAAGAGGGGGAAAAACATCCATTGCAAATATAAATAGTAAAAGGAATGGAAGACCACTTTAATCCAAATCTCCCCAAGAATTTTAAGCTGTGTAACAACATTTGACAATCTGTTCCAAGCCATGTGAAGATATTATCTTGCTGCCTTCCAGCAGCAGCATGGTGGGTGGGTGGGAGGAGTGGGGGCTCCTGGGCCCCTCGCATTTTCTTCTGTGCAGCTTTCTGCCTCTGAGCCGGAGCACTCGGCAGATGCTTCGTACAATCAACCCCATATGAGCTCAGCGGTTCATTCCCCACTCACCCTCTCACTTGGTACCTCAGAAGGAATCTGCTCAACTGCTACCATGGTAGAGCAAGCCACCAGCACAAGGAAAGTCACACCTCCTTCACCTGTGCTGACCTCCATGCTCCCACAGTGCAATCCATGCCTTCAAGAGCCACAACCCATCAGAGGTTGGACTGAGAGGGAAAATGGCTACAACCAGCCCTTAGTCAACACTCTCTGGTCTTAAGTGCTATTGCAGTCCAGAAGCCACTTCTCCTCCCTCCCCAAGGTCTCTGATGACAGTTTGGACTTGTGCCTGCTCTGATACCTACACCTATTTTTATTTTTAATGACCTGCCAAAACTCATTCTCTTCTCTAAGCCTTCCTGCTGAAATACCCATTGCGCTCTGCATGGGATCTCCAGCCTGGTCACAGCAAGGGAGCTGGAAATCTCTTTGCTAACCTGAAATAGGAAACACAAGCCGCAGAAACAGGTCACCCCTCCTAATGCTGCACTTTGAATACTGAGTTCAGTTTAGGCCTCCTCAGTAATAAAAGATATTAACATGAAGTTCAGTCTTAAGTTGGTTAGGGAACTGCAGCATGAAATACGCTATAAGAACTGAATTTTGTTGGCCTTAAGATGAGAAGGAATGAGAAGATGTTGCTGCTGTCTACAGTGGAAAGGCATAGAGAAGATGGAGCCAGGCTTCTTGTGGAGATGCTGTGACAGGAGGGGCAAGAGAGACAAGTTGGAACATGAGAAATTCTGACTTCATGCAGGAAAAGCTTCTTCATCATAAGGATCATCAAAATCTGAAACACTGCCCAGAGAATTTGTGAAATCTACATCCTTGAAGCTGGACAAAGCCATAAATAACCTGCTCTAATTAGGCCTCTTTTAAGTGGAGGCTTGGACTAGGTGCTCTCTGGAGTATCTTTCCAACTTCAATTAGCTCATGAATCCAAACTTCATTTACTGAGCTTTGCTTTTTCTTCTCCTGTGTGGCTACTGTTAGCAGGACCAGCCCCATTTCTGTAATTTGTGAAGATTTGACTACACCACTGCAGCACAGAGGCTGTAAGTGATTTTCTTCTCAGTGTGCTGTGCTGACCTATGCGTATCACCAAATCTTTGCTCCAACATGGCATTCCACATGCCTCTGCTCAATAGTCAAACACTTGAACTTCATTCTTATCTGTCTCAGAATCACTGGGATGGGTATTTACATAAGGCATCCAGTAAGTCTTCCCAAAGCCCCAAAGAGAAAAGTTTCATCTCAGAATAGGAAACCCTGATGTGGCTTCCAAAACACAATGAATGCACAGTGAGACAATGCTTGTAATGCTTTCTGAGCAGGGAACGTACTCCAGTTTGCTCTGTTCCTCCCAGGAGTCTCTGACAACAGGACGAGCATTTGGGGATTCAACTCAGTAAATGCAACACAAAAAAATTGTTTTCCTAAACATCCAGAGAAATGAACATCTGTCCATTCCCAAGGATTTATTTGGCCCAGTAAATGTACTCACTGTTAATTATGACTTGTGCAAAGCTTGACTTTCCCATGAGCACGGACTCTCTCTCTGAAATGAAAAAAACCAAACACCTATTTGACGTAGGGATAATATAATTGTTATAAACCCCATCTATCTCCTAGCATTTCTCATAACTGGACAAGTAAAGAACCAAATATAAGCACTAATCACTCAGAGCTGATTTAATATTGCCAGGATTTCTGAGTTAATTACTTCTGCTTCCAAAGGAAGAAAAGTCATTTTAAGATTATTTTAAACTCAGTCTCACACCAAGAGTATTTCTTACTGCATTTCTTCCATGAACTGTGAGTAACATTAATGAAAAAAATTGTTTTTACCTCCTTCAGCTCTTTTATGATAAAGACTGTATCTTTAAGAGAAATAAATAAGTAACTGTCATCTCACTAGTGGGCATTTCCAGAATTGGGGCTGGAATTTGGAGGCTGAAATCCTCATCTTGGCTCTAGGGAAGAGGGCCATAGTAGTGTTAGATTTACAGAAGCTCTGTAACCTTCCCCTTTACTTTATGCACACAGGAAAACCAAACCTTGCTGTGAGATGTGGCCTGCTGTCCAACAAGCAGCCCAGTGCTCAAAGCTACACCCCCAGCTCCTCAGCTGTCAAGACTGGTAAGGACAGAGCTTCTTATCTCTTCTTTAAAACAGCTGCATTGTGTGTGAGCAAGAAAACACCAGATTCAACAGCCTGTCTAATCAGTAACTAGTGGAAGAAGCTTACAAAGGAGTCAAAACATGCGGCCATGGGGAAAGCAGAGCTCCTGTGTCATGGAATTATAGGATGGTTTGGGTTGGAAGGGACCTTTAAATTCCATTGCATCATATCTAACAACAAACATCACTGCTGATTTTTTTATTTCAGTTCTCTTTGAATAGGGGAGTGATTAACTCCACTGTGCTTTGTGGAAAAAGCCCATCCTGGTGATAGCAAAGATGCTGCCTGATAACCCAAAAACCAGAGGCACCCAGTGAAATTACATAAGCAAGTGAATAATGCCTCCCCTGGGGGCTTCCTCATTTTCTTTTCTTTTTTTCCTTTTCTGAGCAAGAGCTGATCTATTTATTCCCTCCTCACAGAGGAGCTCCCACATCTGGTTCCTTCCACCTTCATCACTGCTGCTCAGCAAGGAATGGGATGACCTCAGCATTTAACACTCCCTCGGTTTTAAGGGCAGAGACACAGGTCTCTGTGTCAGAATCATATAAACAAAGCACTGAAGTAACAGAACTCTTGTGAGTTTTGTCACCCAACAGTGCCAATGTGTCCTTTTGAAGCTAGAGGAGGGGAAACTGGAAGACAGCAGCCACTGATGGATGTGCACAGCTGTTTCAGGGTTCTGCTCTGCATCCTGCTCCTCTCCATGTAATTGCCAGACATCTGTGTTCCTTTACGATTGCTTCTGAATATTAATCAGTCTTCATGGGGTGATCCATGAGGACTCTATATTTTCAAAGCAGCAGTAGCAACAAGAAGGTACATTTAGGGTTGGTTTGTTCTCTGTCTGCACGCCCCACCAGCTCATACTGCTTTATGTGCACAAATGATTATTTTCCCAACCTCACCACATTATGAAACCCTTCAGCAGCTCCTCAACCATTGCACCAATTTTAGGTGCCTTGGACAGACCAGTTATAGCAGCTCTGAGCAGCGCCAGGCTCAGCAGTGGTTCTTCTGCAGCATTCCTCTGCCCGGTGGGAGAGCTACACTTTCCTTCTCACCTTTGCTTCCAATCTAATTCCTCATTTGTTCATGAGCCTTTGATGTAGGAGATGGGTAGAAAAAAAATGTAGAATTCAAGCACAAATGTCCTTCCTTTCACAGATAGCGTCTCCTTCAAGGGCAGGTAGAGTGGTAAAGTGCAGCTTCTGCCTCTAGGAACTTCTACTGACACTTTCTGCAACGGTTCAAGAGCTCATTAATTCTATTTATTCCAGTTTCCACTGTTTGATGAGCATGGAAATCACATCCTGTAAAGGAATTGGACACACTTGCTTCCTGCTGCTGCTGTAGTACCCAGGCTGTGAGTCTGCTCCACTGCCAAGAGCAGGATCTCAGACTCAGTTCGGCTCCCCATCCCCACCCTCAGGGTTTGCAGGCAGATCTGCACCAAACAGAAACATTCTGACCACCTTCTGAGGTTGCCTATTAATCAAGCAATGGAAACAAGACATTCAAATGTGCAGCCAGCACTGTACTAGTAATGCCATAAACTTTAGCAACAAAACTCTCTAAGATTACTTAGACTCAAGGCAGCCAGTAGGTACCAGTACTAGTAAACCACACTCACAAAGCCATAGAATTGTTCCTGACAGCTTTGCATGAGGTTTAAAGACAGTTATGCCTTAAGCTAGCTTATTTGTATGTACATGCAGGAGCTAAGGGAGAACAATGTGAAGGGACACTGTTCCACACCTTGCCTCTCCCTCAGAGAACACCTTGAAGGCAAGCCAAGTCTTTCTTTGTGGCTCTAGTCATTTAATGCTCTAGATATATGCATCTGTTTGAATGCTTTTGTGCATATACACCCAAACAAACACACATACTTACAGACTCACCTTCAAATGTTTTGTCCAGAATTTGCTGTTCGCTAATTATGTGTGAGTGCAGACAGAACGAGGTAAGACATTTTCAGTTTGATCTACTCAGAGACATCCCCTTTGTGTAGGGTGAAAATAATACAAAGATAGTAATAATACAAGAAGAATGGTGATAAACATCCAAAAGGTTATCTATAGGGAAAACCCACCAGTATAGAAGCCTTCAGTCTGACCAGAAAACACTGACTCAATCTCCAAGAGATGCTGCCTTAGTGGTGGTCAGCCCTTAAATGAAGTCTAGAAGAGGTGGAGTCAAGCTCCACCCCTTCTGGGAGCACATCTGAATTACCTTCACCTGTGTTCCCACAGCTGACCCCACACTTGTCTAAGCTGATTAATCAGAGGTTCAGGCTGTGATTACCAGTTTCCCATACAGTAGGATATACGGAAAGAGTCACTCCTTAAGATTTCAAGGTTGCAATGACTGCTGCCAATATCCAGCCATACCCAGTAAGGGCTTCTGTGTGACAGATTCTCTGTGCAGCTTGTTTAGAGGAAAATCCCACCAGAGGGGGGAGACAAACCAGGACAGGTCTTGCAGGTGCAAGGCGAGGAAGTGGGTTCTTGTGCACACCAGGAAACAAATCAGTTTGGATTTATTTATTTTTTTTTAGCTTACCTGATACTGCAGTTCCACGTTACCTGCGAAGTGAAAGGATGGAACCTGTCAGACTGATCTCATCTGTTCTAAGCTGTAGTTCAAATGACCAGGCTCAGAGGCATCTCATGTGTCTTTTCAGCTGCTATTTCTACAGGTCGTCTAATTGCAAGACTGTTCATCTTCAGATGACGTTTGACGTCTCACTGTAAATAGTCTTGGTTATAAACACCCTATGTGTCAAAGCCTGAGGATGTTTATCTGGTGTTCTGGTTTACATCTGCTTCTTATTCTGCCTCTTCAGCAGCTGTGTTCTTGGTGATGACTGTTTGAACTTGAAATCTGGTTTAGGTACAGGTCAGGCATTAATGAGGTAGCAGAGCTGACTAGGATGTTGTGACTAGCCAGATACTGCAGAGCCAGATGGCCATCAGTATGCTGAATGCTTCCCAGTGGTGTCTCACCCAGCAATAATCCGGGGGCTCAAATCCTCAATAGCACATCAGTTTGCATCATTGTTGTATATAATTTAAACAAAAACAATAACTAATTAGAAGTACATAAGAAAATCACGAGCTGTCTCATAGACACACTTCCCATAATAAGAAACCCAGAAGTAATTACCTGAATAAGCTTTTTCCTATGCAAGTGGGTTAGCATCTTGCCTTCATTTCAGAAGACACTCAAATGTGACTTGGGGTTAATTAAACTACAAGACACCTGGAAGGAAATTCAGTAGTATATATACTCTCTACTTCAGTCATTTATAGTGGGAAAAGAGGAATATTTTACAAGACATTTTGAATTTAATAGGGTAGAGAAACCACTGGGAGAATTTCAGGACAGAAAGCACAAAGCAGCTCAAATGATGACAGCGCTGGTGCTTGTAATTTATCTACCACCACGTGCAGCTGCTGGTCTCTTGCGTCCAGCAGTGTTTGAAGGTCCGATGAGGGCTTCTCACAGATGCTGCACATTGTGCATGTGTTTATTTAAATTCAGGTTATCTATAACTCAGCAGCACACCCACTGTATTGATAAGGCACCAATCAAAGTGACAGTCCCTTCTAACCTGACACATGAAACTAGGCTGAAACTTTCCACTTCCCTGCAGCCTACAGCCAGAGTCAGGCTGAGGTGAGGTTATGGATTGTGCTTAAGAAGGGGAAATAAGAATGGGGGAAGTAAGGGGAATGGAGGCTGGGAGCAGGTGAAAGACAGATAGCAGAGCTCAGGGTTGCAGTGGGAGATCAGTGGATCACAACTCCAGTCACTGTAACTCACAGAGGTTTCTTGAGGGCTTTATAGCCAGGCCTCAGGCTCCTTCTTTCTCCAGCCCTTTTTTCTTAGCACATTGTACAGTGTGAATTGGAATCCATCAAAGCATCCTTCCTGCAGAGCCATCAGAGTATTTTCTCAGTGCTGGTGTGCATTTGAGCCTACTTTTGTGCCAGGTTAACTGCCACCACTCATTCTCTGGTATCTCTCAGAGATGAGGACTGACCCATAGTTGTGCCTCTCCACAATAACCTCTCTATGCCTGTGTGGTCGCTGTGGAGCTACTGAAGACCAGAGCATCTCTGTTACTCACCTGGTTGCAGGAGGAAGGTACAGTATTATCCCAGGAAGAGGAAAGGTTGCATAGGCTCTGGAGAAGAAAGAGCAGTGAACACCTCTTCCTGCAGGGTGAGATGAAATCCAACAGGCAGAGCCAAGGCACAAGGCACTGGGTGACCTCTGAGACTGGTGTCTCAGAGGCAGCGTAGTAGCACTGTTGTAGACCATTGCTTGTGCTCCCATCCTTCATGGTGAATAGACAGGTGGTTTGGTTCCATCAGTTCATTCAGGTTTCCCATCAGGTTGACCAGGAGCCCTCTATCCCATCTCCTGAGGAGAGGCTCCAGTTACCCCCTCACTTTCCCATTCTGTTCTTGCCAGTGAGTCAAGTGAGGAAGACTGTGCAGCATTATCCACTTCCATGCAGTAAACTCCTGAAGCTGATCTCTATTTTGCACAAACTCATGTGTGCCAGAGTCTCTGATAATTAACTCACCTTCCGTCCAAGTTGCTCTCTGTAACTCTCTTGGCTTTCTATAACAACTTGAAAGGAGGCTGTAGCAAGTTGGGTGTCAGCCTCTTCTCCCAGGTAACAGCAATAGAATCAGAAGGAATGGCCTCAAATTGTTGCCTCCCCCTGGCACAGCTGCCCAGGGAGGTGGTGCAGTCACTGTGCCTGGAGGTGTTCAGGAAACATGTAGATATGTTAGATACAGATATAGGCTGGGATACACTTTAGGGACAGTACTTAGGATATGGTTTGGTGGCCATGACGATAGGTGGATGGTTGGACTAGATGGTCTTTTCCAACTTCAATGATTCTGTGAGTGTATGATTCTGTTCTAAAGTTGAAATGAAATCCAAAGTCACTGCACTCCAGGTCAATACTTTTCTTGTGCTTTCCCACTGTATCAACTTGTGGCTCCCCAGTAAGACATCACTTTGATATGATTTCCCAATTGTTAGTGATAATTTCCTGAAAGATCAGAAACTGGGGGAAGTCTCAAAGGAATGAGAAGAAGTTAAGAGGAAGAAAAGAGCCGACATCATCTCTATTTGAATCTGGAGCTTGAGGACAAGTGATCGAGCAGCCACATTACTATGCATCAGCTGGAGCACACAGTCTGTCTGTGAGCATGATAGTGCCCTGGGCAGAAAAGCAGGTATCCCATCAAGCCCTAATGGAGAAATTATGCAGTGAACCCTGTTCCTGCGGAGTTTTCTTGGGGCAGTACTGATACAGAGAAGCACTGGCACTTGGTACGTGTGAGATACCTGTTTGTTTGTGCACCTCAGGTTCCGTCTTTATGAAACCGAGCTCCGGAACCCTTCTGCAACCAGCACCAGCTTTGTGACTGCCCGCTGCCCCCGCTCCCTGTTTTAATGAACTCGGCTCCCTGCAGGAAACGCTCCTCGCTCAGGTTTCTCAGCCTCCGTCCTCCTCTCCCCTCGCTGCAGACTGGGCTGGACGCAGCCGAGCTGTGGTAGCTGCAGGGGCTGTCTGGCAGACACAGCAGTGAGCACTTCTCGTCTCAGAGCTCTGCGCAATGACTGCCTCATTAATTCCCATCCCCCGTCCCCACATCCCCCACATCCGGTGCTGAGGGAGGAGAGTTCGCTTCTCTTTATTTCCACAAGCAGGGAAGCCTGCAGCACAACAAACTTATGCCATTCATTCCTGGCCAGCAAGAGAGCGGCCTTGGGAGAGAATCGTCAAGATACCCCAAAGAAAAACATGGGGGAATAAAAGGACAGAATGGGCATCCTGAAGGCATGTGTATAGAAGCTATTGTGGGCTCTGGGTGGCCACTGAAAAGTGGCTGTAAGGAATGGAGGCCAGGGATGCAATGTGTCCCCTCTGCAGCAAGGCAGGGCCGAGGGCAGAGCTGCTTCCCAAGCAGGACTCACCCTAACCAGCACCATTCTGTGCCTTACTGCGCTTGGAGGACAATTTGATTACACCGTGCTTCGCTTTCGTTGTGATCTGATTAAAGAGGAATTAATGGGGGCAGAGGAAGAGAATGCCATTGCTTTTCCATGCCCACATGTAGCCAAAGCCTTCCTGAAAAATGAGATGCTCTCCAGGTGTTTTGTTTGTTTGTTTGTTTGTTTCCTAGGGAGGCAAAGGGGAAAGAGCTGTTGGAGGAATGAAAGGCAGATGCCAGCCTTGCTTACAGCAGGGATTTTGCAGTGGTAAAGCTACATCCATGGTGCCCAACAGGCATCTGCCACCAGTGTAGGTTAGAAAAGCTACAGCTGAGCCTACTTAGTGGCTGCCTGTAGAAGAAGGTGCGAGACAGGTATCAGAGTTCTGCAGCTCCCGAGCACAAGCAGCACCACTGAGTAAGGATTTCCCACTATTCCCCAGGGATGCATTCCTCCCCAGAGCTCACGGCATTGCCATCTCCATAAGGAATCTCCACTGACAACACTTGAGCTTGTTCTCGTGCCTGTCACTGAGGAAGAGCTGCAGCCAGACGACAGCAGGACGCTTTCATCCCCATTCCCAGCAGCTGCTCATCCCAGCTGTGGATGTGCTGTGTTGTGGATGGAGATGTGGGGGCTGGCTCTCACTGTGCCATTTCAAGTCCAGGATGCTGTCACTGTGCAGATACGCTGCTCTGTGAGCTCCAGAAGCTGCCTGAGGTCCTTGAGGCAGTGCAATAGGGTGACACTGGGATAGATCTGTGCTAACAGGAGAAATGGGAGGCACAGAAACCAGTGGGTAAGAGAAATAGGAAATAAGTGTTCCCAGGTCCATGTTGTAATTCTGCAGAGACCTTTTCACTTTGCTCGTTGTTGTGGTCTATGTTATCAAGGTTTCGGGGCTCAGCTGAGTAGCCCAGCCCTTGGATGGTCTCTGGGATTTGGGAGAAGTAAGAGTTAATTTCACATATCCCGTCTTCTGGAGACCACATCTCCAGTGTCCTGACTGAAGAGAGGAGACTTGGTGACCCAAGGAAGTCAACAGTTTAGGAGGTATGTTCAGGTAGGTATGTTGGCTTGCTCGAGAAGGACACTAAATCCACATCTCCAATGGGAATGGGGTTGGAATGGCATGGTAATACCTAATTTTGAATCTAATGCTCTATGAAAGTTCACATGCATTCAAACCATTGGGATGTGTTCGAATCCTTGGACTCACATTAACTGCTTTCTGTGCGTGGGATGGTCTGTCCAGATGGCAGATTGCACAATAGATGAGCAAGCAACTTCATTGTCATTTCTTTCTACAGTTGAGGAAGAGCCAGGTCATTGGACATCTTCTGAAGAAACTTCCCATTACTTGACCCTGACACTGTACCCGGTAGCAGAAGTGGTTGTACAGCCACAGGGACCAAAGGAGAGGGCAAATAACCCCGGTGAATAAAAAACAACGTAGTACAGAGGAGGAGGAGTGGGCCAAAAACATGTCTGGAATCTAAGGAGTCCTGAGCAGGAAGATGGTTCCAGAGATTGAAACAGGTAGATCACTGTGCAGCTCCTCACAGGGAGCAGAGGGGCAGCACTGATTACCATGACAGTACCTTGCTGCTTTAATTACAGCCACTTCAAGCATTGCTTGAATTATGACATTAAGTCTCACATTTTCAGTGAGCCAAAATTATTCTGCAGTCCCAAATGGAGCCTCAGGACCTGACACGAACCCACACTTGACTGCACCTCACTGACCCAGCCCTTCTCCACTGCCAGAACAGCAGCAGTGACAAGAGCAGGCTGGTTTTGTTTACAGCGTGAGGGGAGGCTGTACATCTGGTAACGCTCAAGCAATCTCTGATGATAATTCAGCATTTAATGCTTGCTTAACGTGACCAGAAGGTGTCAATGGAGCGTATTAAAGAAGTATAACTTTTGCTGAGGTTCCTTTTTAGGCAGAGATGGCATGAGAGCTGTGGGAAGCAGACTTCCTAGCCAGTGAGCTTCCCAAAGCATGTGGAATTAAGTGTGCTAGAAGAGAAGGAGCTGCAGAAAACTGGTAGTGTCATGGGTGTCAGAGATGAAGGATTCTCTTTGTACTCTGAAAGTGACTGTACAAAATGACTGGCATTATTACTTAACTAAGAATTTTCTACTTCTGTCGGATTACTTTAAATGTCAGTTTGATTAGTCTAATTGCTGTTGCTTTGTCGCTAAGAAGTGTATTGCTTTAGACTTACATTGAGAAAATACTTTGAGTGGTGATACCCCTTATCAATGTTATTTGCTGTCTCCCACCAGACATGTTAGCTTTGCCCACAGCCTTGTTTTTAGAGGCAGAGCTGTCCTCTCCGTGGAAGTCATGAAGGGGCTCCATCCATTCTATCTACTGCCACAAGGGAAGGCAGATACGGCCCTTGTGATTTCCATACCTTAAGATGGAGCCTGGTCAGCCTGATAACTAGCTGTATCACAGTCACCCGAGGGGGAGGGAGCATTCACACATCCCGGAGATGCCTTCTAAAACGAAGAAAACCACTGCTTTCCCTAATGGTTTTAAGCATTCTGTAGTCAGAGTTGCCTTTTTCTCTTAGTGATAAAACAAGTCTTCAGCACTGATGGCCCCTAGAATTCACTAGGCATTAGCTGCAAGGATTTCTGATGTTATAGGCTTATTGCTTTTATTAATTTTTTCCCCGTATACTCTGCCCTGCAGCTTCCAGCTCCTGCTCTGACTTGCTCAGCCTGTGGCAGGTCTGCTGGCCTCCACATCAAAAACAGCATTTTGGGAACAGTGAAAAACATCCATCTGTGGAGAGCTTGTACAGATGATACCATGGGGGTCTGGGGCCGGATTGTTAGGGGAGCACATCAGTGCAGCTCTATAGAGCCATAGGCTTCCTGGTCCCTGCTGGCCAGTGTCCGCTGTCTGGTAGTCACTATAGTTTAAACGCAAGTGAACAGAGAGGAAAATCACACTGGAAGCCGTGGAAAGAAGTCCAAATCAATCATTTTGTAACTAAGATGAGGGCTTATGCTGAGCTCCATTTTGCCTCCACCCACTGTAGTCTGAGAATTGGGATCACCTGGCTGCCTGTTGGAAGCTTTTCATGGGCTGTACCACTGAGGCTGGAGCTATGAGCAGGACTTGCCCTGGACCTCTCTGCTTGCCCACAAACACAGCCCAGTGCTCTCCAGTGGGCAGGGAAGGGGCTACATCCTGCCGTTGTCCCAAGAAAGGAGGAGGAAAGCTCAGGACATCCTTGCTGAAAGAAGAACCAAAGGTGAGATGCTCTGGCCTGGGAATGTAGTCCACATCAAATCCCACTGTGCTGTGAGGTATTGCTAACAATGTGCTGATAGTGACCTGGCTGGTCAGCTGGGTTTCTGTCTCCAGGAGCTGACAGTGTGAGCGTCGCCCCTTCTTGGTACCAGGACAGGGAGCACCCCTCACATACAGTCAAGGACTTTTGGAGACTTCTGCTGGTAAAATGGCACCCAGAGGCCCAACACCGTGTTCTAAGGCCAGCCCTGCATGATTCTGTGCAGTTGGTGTCAATAAAGAGTACACTTGCAAAGCTTTGGAAATAGAGGACCAGCCTTGGCACCGATAGCACAAAGCCCAATGCCTGAACACCACAGGAAGCTACAAGTTGCCATGGCTCTTGTTTCTTGGGCTCCCCAGCATAGCCTGGGACCTGCCTGCTACCGCCAGCCTCTCAGTGCTTTCAGGTGAGGGAAACATTTCCAAGAATTCATTTAATACCTGTATTTAAGCCATTACATCTCCCTGCAGGCCTGCTGGAGGCCAGGCTGTGAGATGAGTGCCCCGCTTATGGTTCTCCTGATACAGGAGATGCAGATGCGCTCTCTCTGCATCCATGAGTGGCACACCCTGGGAGCTGCTCTTTCAGTGCTATCTCCTGTGCAGTGCTTCTGACCACCTCAAGAAATGTGCTTCCAGGCACAGTGTTTGTTTGCTTTGTTTTCAGTATTTCTAATGGCTTGACTCACACCTTTCCTGGGGCAGACCCCCTTAGCTGGTAAATAAGCAGTCCCATACTGAACCCGTTAGTGGCTGAGTCAGAGGTGTGTTTTTAATGCGGAGCTGAACCCCTTTTTGCAGCTCGCTGCTGCCTGGTGTTCTTGCACCAAGGTTTCCAGCTTGATGAAAAGCAGAGGCGGGTCTCTTGGATGAACTCAGAGCACATTACCCCACCTAATGGGCTCAGAGGCAGGGGAATATGCCAGGCTAAATGGATGGAGAGCCGCGGCTCTCTTCAGCATATTGTGTTTTTCTTCGCTTCTGTATGGCACCCATGTGGCCTGGGAGAGTGCGTGGAAGGGAAATGTCTTTCAAGATGCATCACGTTCTAGAGGCCGTGTTTCCCTCCAACCTTGGCTCTCTCCAGTCTCCCCCATTGTAATGGGGGCAGCTCTCATCTCCTGACATCACTGGGAGGTTTGGGAGATGTTCAAAGTACATCTCCTTGGAAGGAAGTGTTGCTCGGAAAGGAAGAATAATGATGGTGACAGAGCAGGGAGAGCAGATACATCTCCCCTGAAAGATTTTACAGCCTGATTTGCATTT
The DNA here is from genome assembly GCF_039878825.1 of Excalfactoria chinensis. NCBI lineage: Eukaryota > Metazoa > Chordata > Aves > Galliformes > Phasianidae > Excalfactoria > Excalfactoria chinensis. The sequence goes on from NC_092825.1 coordinate 75,596,902, forward strand.
AAAGAAAAAGAAAAAAGTTAGAAGCAGCAGGGAAACATGGTGAGAAATTCAGCAGCTCCAAGTATTTCAAAGGGAGGAAAAGAATAAGGGGAAAGGGAAAAAAGAACAGATAAAATTCAGTCATACTGAATCACACCTAGCTCAAGAAGCAGCAAAGCCCGAGTGCTGGGGGCTGGCCAGCCTGGGGCTGATGCTGGTGGCAAAACAAGCAGAATGACCTGTGCTGTCATTCTCCTGTATGGGAAAGGTTGGTTTGGATGCTGCAGCTCAACCAGACCCAAGTCAGCTGCTGGCCACCATTACGTGGTGCTGGCACATTATTGCTCCCCCTCCCAGCAGTGTGTGTTGAAGGACATAGGAAAAGCACTGCCACTGTGGAGGATCAGCTTACCAGGTGCCCCTGAGCCAGGTCCTCACACTGTTAACAGCTTTAGCCCATTGCAAAATCACCACTGCTCACCCCCCTCTCAGCAAGCAATGGCGTGGAAGGTACTAATGGATTCTAGGTGAAAAACACAGAAGCAGCTTTAGCCACATGGGTACGCCCTGCTCCCTTTTCCTCTCTGCCAGTTGCGCGTCTCTGCACACCCATGTTCCTGCTCAGCACCACCTGGTTTCAAGGCTATGACCCCAGCACCCAGCAGGGTCTGCACATCTCTGGCTGCATGCAGGCAGCGGGCCCCAGGGCACGGTGGTGGAGCTGAGCTGCAGTCTGTGCTGCACCAGCCCAGCCCTGCTGCCACCTCTGCATCAGCAGCAGCGTTCAAAGGCATGGAAATCAAATTATATTTAGGTCAGGAATGTGTTTGAAGCAAAACTACCTATTATATTTAAAGCATCTTGTTTAGAGATTCTCCGCTGCTGCCAGGATGGCTGCTGCTGCAGGAACTCTTGCTGTCTTTAATACGATCCTAATGATGCAGGAGGAGCTTCCAGAATCTGATTGTTGTTTAGCCATAAATTAAGTTCATTCTCTCTCTTAGCCTAATTAATGATGCTAAATAAGAAGCCACCTGCTGGCAGCTCGTTAGGTATCCCAAACAGTGACCAAGCCAGAGACCCAGGTCCTGCCCGGCCATCCCTGGAGGTGCTTACAGGGATGTGTGGATGCGGCACAAAGGGACACGATATTGAGAGTGATGACAGGACATGTGTGGGACAACCAGGGGATTGGTGGTGGATGAAGGAAAGGCTGTGGATTAGTCTACCTAGACTTCAGCAAAGCCTTTGGCATAGCATTCTGCTCTCCCACAGCATGCTCCTGGAGAAGCAGCCCATGGCTTGGACAGAACACTCAATGGTGGGTAAAAGCTGGCTGGAGGGCCAGGCCAAGAGTGCTGCTGAATGGAGTTAAATCCAGCTGGTGACCAGTCATGAGCAGTGCTCCTCACTGGTCAGCACTGAGGCCCAACCTGTTTAATCTCTTTACTGATTATCTGGATGAGAGAATTGAGTGTGACACCAAGTTAGGGGGAAGTATTGATCTGCCTGAGGGTAGAAAGGCCCTACAGAGGGATCTGGACAGGCTGGATCCATGGACTGAGGCCAATGGGATGAGACCAAGTGCTGGGTTGTGCACTTTGGTCACAACAACCCCATGTATTGCTATGGGCTTGGGGCAGAGGCTGCTCGGGGCAGCACCTTCACCAACCTGCTGTAAGACAGGGAGGATACCGTGCTCCCTGCCCCACAATGGGAGCAGATGGAGGCTCTCGCATAGGTGGGATAGGTGCTGGTGTTAGGGCTTTTGGGGTCAGGAGCACAAGAAGCTTGAGGAACCTGTTATCTTTTCCAGCTTGAACTGATGAGCACACTCATCAGATAACATGCGCTTCAGGCTAAAAGCAGACACGGGAATGGTTTGAATGAGGTTAGCAGAACAGCCACACAGGAAGGCTTCAGAGCTGGAGCACTCTCTGTATTATTTGATTAGCATGAACACAGCTCATGCGGTCCAGCGGCTGGAGGAAGGCTGCAATGCCTTCCTTCCTCTAGACATCTATCTAGTACCTATCTAGTACTAGTACCAGCCTGCTGCAGCTAGAAAACCTACAGCTTCATTTTTCAGACTTAAAAACCACTGGTGTGCTATGAGCACAAGTAGCTGCATGGCACTCAGGATTAGTTCTCAGTTTCTATCCTTGGATCTCTGTAAAAGGAGCTGCTTTTCTCCAGGGTTAACCTTGAATTCAGATTAGATTTGAGACAGAACTGGCAAAGAACTTTCTTTTTTTTTCCTGCGAGCTGCTCATTGAGTCTGACTTATCAGCTTGATTCTAGAAGCTTGATATGGATCCATCTGTGCAAGAGCATCATTTTAGCTGGGAACAAATGTCAGTGAGGCCTCTCCATAGCAAAACTCTAAAAGAGAAGGGAATGGAAGCGCTGATCAAAGGGGCCCACACAGCACTGCTCTAATCAAGTGTCCTTTCCAGAAGTGTGGAAGCAGGAAGCATCCGTGGAGCAGAGCAGAGATATAGTGTGGGATTTAAAAGAGTCCCAAAGGACGGCCTCAAATGGGTTGTTTTCTTGAATCAAGTAAATCAAAATGATAAGCAAAGATTTCCAACAAGACACGCAGAATCATAGAATGGCCTGGGTTGAAAAAGGCTGCGAAGATCATCCAGTTCCAACCCCCCTGCTATGTGCAGGGTCGCCAACCACCAGCCCAGGCTGCCCAGAGCCCCATCCAGCCTGGCCTTGAATGCCTCCAGGGATGGGGCATCCACAGCCTCCTTGGGCAACCTGTTCCAGTGCATCACCACCCTCTGTGTAAAAAGCTTCCTCCTCATATCTAACCTAAACCTCTCCTGTCTCAGTTTAAACCATTCCTCCTTGTCCTGTCACTATCCACCCTCGTAAACATGACAAATTGGAAGACAACAAAGGGGAGAAGTTTCCATGTATTTATTCCACTTTAAAATGACTTAAAAGCAAACTTAAAACACTTTATAACAAGGAGTTCAAAAAATCAAGAAGCTAAAAATCAAACCATAGAGGCGGCATTACAGGGTTAGCAGAACCTAAAAAGCAGAATTAGTGTAAAACAGATTTACAGTCTCAGTGAACAGCAGTCAGACTGCCTGTGTAAAGCAGCATGCAATGCTGCCCCTACACTCTGAAACACCAAATTCTTTTATCACTTTGCTTGCTGGATAAGAAAACACTACAATTTAAAGGGAAAACGTCACTTTGGGCTGGTAGAGAAAACATTACAAATACGGTATTGCTCTGTAGGCACTGGTACGTGGTCTTCTATGGAAAGAGAGCATGCCAGAGCAGAATTCGAAATCGCATGATTCCACTTAAATTAATGCAACCTGGGTGTGACTGAAAATACAAACTAGCGATGCTGTTTCTCTGGTAGTGCCTGACAGCAGCCCTGCACACAGCGGGCCATCGCTGCCCTGGAGGCTGGACAGAGCTGGGCAGAAGTGCCAAGCAGCACTGTTGGGAATGAAGGTAGCTCCTGGTAAGTCAGAGCTCTCTGACAGCTCAGATCCATGAAAGGCTTTTGTTACACCGACAGAGTGGCTGCGTGCTTGCCAAGACTTTCACTCTGTGTTCTGAGTTACTCTTGACCTTGAGGTGCTGAGGTGACTACAGAGAGAGGGGGAGCAAAGAAAGGAACGTGTTGCTGCCCAGAAGAGGGGCTGCTCAGCAGTGACTATACCATGGCCAGCGGCTGCTGGCAGGAGGTCAGCCACAAGTAATGCTCAAGCAGAGCACTACTTCCCTCTCCTCTGAACTATGCACACCTTCTGCAGAGCACTCTGACCACACCACCGAGCACTTGTGTTCTCTGAGGGCAGGGACTTGGAGCTCACTAGGACCTGCAACAAAAATAGACCCGAGCAATTGGGGGAAGGCAGCTACTCAGCTGCAGAGAGTTAAACCAGTGCTGGGCACACTGAAGTAGATTTTTAGCTCGCAAACATCCTCACTTTTCCTCCCCTACCTGTTTTGGCACATAGAGCCTTCCTGCTCCCTCTCTCTGTTGGGCAAGATGCCTGAGATCAGCAGCTCCAAGCCCCATTGTCCCTGTGCACAGGTGAGGAAAGATTCAGTCTTCTGTTTTACTAGGAAGTCTCTGGATTAAAAAAAACTGTTTAAAAAATGTTGTGGCAGGAAGCAGTTAGTCAAACATATCCTCAAACATGCGTCGCCCCATGGCTATATAAACCTCTTTTTCCTCCGGAGTCATCTGGGCCACCAGCTCAGGGCGCTGGCTCACTTGGCTGTAAGTGTGTGGACGCCCAGCCACTGTGACGGTGGGATCCTCTGCCACCACCTCAAATTCTTCCTCCTCATCCTCCTCTTCCAGCCCGTACGCCATGGTGGCTGCAGCAGGAGGACGGGGAGGAGTTTCTTCCTCTGACTCGCTCGTCTCGCTCTCGGAGTCACTGGCGTTGGCACCGGAGAGAGGAGCGGCACCTCCAGCGGCGACTGTAGAAGCAGAGGGTGTCTTCTTCTCATGGATCAGCAGGGCACGCATCACCTCTTCATTATCATCCAGAGCTGCCCGGCCCTCCTCACGCTCCTGGAAGGCATCCAGGTCCCGCCCTCCTGCAAAGAGATGCAAAGGAATGAGAGTTTCCTCAGGGAGACTGGGGTGCTGGAACTGAAGGTGCTCTGAATCTTAATTTCCCTTCTGCTGCTGTGCATCCTTGGCTGCGTCACAACCCCTCTGTGTGCCCTTAAGAGATGGAGAGAATGAAGTTTTCTCTTAACAGCCTGGAGGACTAGATGATCTTTGAGGTCCCTTCCATCTTCCAACTTCTGCCTGTTTAAAGAACTACTGGATGGGATCCCCTGGGAAACTGTCAGGTACAGAAGAATGGAACAGAGGTGACGGCTCTTTAAGGACACATTTCTGAGAGCACAAGAGCTCTCAATCCCCCAGCATAAGAATAAGTAGAGGAGGCAGGAAACCAGCATGGCTGAGCTGCTGGTCGGGCTGAGGAATTAGAAGGAAATGTACAGGCAGTGGAAGCAGGGATGGGTGGCCTGGGAAGAACACTGGGATGCTGTTCGGACATGCAGAGATGGGACCAAGAAAGCCAATGTGCACCTGGAACTGCACTTGGAAAGGGATGTGAAAAATAACATGAAGAGATTCTACAGAGACGAGTGTACCCACTCTGATAAATGAGAACAGACTTCAACAGACATGGAGAAGGCTGAGGCACTCAGCGAGTTCTCTATCTCAGTCTTCACTGCCAGTCAGGCTTCCCATAACTTATACATCCCTGAACCTCTAGCTGGGGGGTGGAGGAGCAAAATGCAACCCACTGTAAGAGCAGTGCAAGTTCAAGACCACCTATGAGACTGAATCTATACAAGTATAAAGACTATAGAATCTATAGATTCTCTATAGAATCTATACAAGTATATATACAAGGCCAGACAACATGCATCTCAGGGTCCTGAAGGAACTGGCTGATGTGGTTGCCAAGCCAACCTCCATCATATTTAAAAAGCTATAGCTGTCAGGAGAAGTCCCTGGTAACTGGAAGAAGGAAAACATCACTCCCATTTTTAAGAGAGAGAAAGGAACGCTGGGGCAATTATGGGCCAGTGAGCCTCACCTCTGTGCCTGAGAAGATCATGGAACAGATCCTTCTGGAAGCTACGTTAAGGCAGATGGAAAATGAAGAGGTGATCCAAAAAAGCCAGCACAGCTACACCAAGGTCATACTGTGCCTGACCAAACTGGTGGCTTTCTATAATGAAGTGAAAGCACTGGTGGACAATGGAAGGGCAACTGATGTCATCTACCTGGACTTCTGCAAGGTCTTTGACATGGTCATACATCATATTCTTATCTCTAGATTGGAGAAAGAAAAATTTGAAGGGTGGACCATTCAGTGGATAAGGAACTGGTTGGATGGTAGCAGCTAGAGGATTGTGGTCAACGGCTGTATGTCCAGGTGGAGGCCAGTGACAAGTGGTATCTCCCTCAGGTCTGTCTTGGGATAAGTGCTCTTCAGTATCTTTATCAATGACATAGTGGGACTAAGTGCATCCTCAGCGAGTTTGTTGATGACACCAAGCTAGTGGTGCAGTTGGTAGAATAGAAGGAAGGGACCTGGACAAGCTGGAAAAGTGGTGGCCCTGCAAAAAAGGACTTGGGTGTTTTAGTGGATGAAATGTTTGAAATGAGTCAGCAAATCTGTGCACTTGCAGTCATTAAGGTGTTACATCCTGCTTGTGTTGGTCCATTACAGAAGTCCAACTGTATCCTAAGCTGCATCAAAAGAAGGGTGGTCAGCAGTGCAAAGGAGGTGACTGCTCCCCTCCACTCTGCCCTTGTGAGGCCCCATCTGGACTACTGTGTCTAGGCTGGAGGCCTACAGCACAAGAAGGATGTGAAGCTGTTAGAGCAAGTCCAGAGGAGGCCACAAAGATGATCATAGGGCTGGAGCACCTCTCCTATGAAGAAAGGCTGAGGGAGTTGGGCTTGTTTAGCTTGGAGAAGGCTCCAGGGAGCCCTCACAGTGGCCTTCCAGTACTTGGAAGGAACTTGCAAACAGGGGGAGACAGACTTTTTACACAGTCTGATACTGACAGGATAAGGGAGAATAGTTTCAAGCGAAAAGAGGGGAAACTTAAGTTGGATATTAGGAAGAAATTTTTTACTCAGAAGGTGGTGAGACACTGGAATAGGCTGCCCAGAGAGCTGTGGGTGCCCCATCCCTGGAGGTGTCCAAGACCAGGTTCTATGGGGCCCTGGGCAGCTTGAGCTGGTGGGTGACAGCTCTTTCCATGACAGGGGAGCTGGAACTAGATGACCTTTAAGGTCCCTTCAAATCCAAGTCATTATATGATTCTATGGTTCTATGATCATGGGGAGCTTCCAGCACAGACTACAAACGCAGAGCCCAAGCCTGGCCCTACCCTGCTGAGCTCTTCATCTATAAGGATTAAGATGGATCCAAGCAGGGAGTATAAGGAAATCATGTGTTATAAAACAGCACTGTTTACAGACTGCATGAAACAGTCTGGTAGGCTCGGGGTTGCACTTATCAGGCAGGAAGGGGAAAAGTTCATTAGAGGATCATGGTGAGAGTGCGTGGGATTTATCCTGCAAAGCTGATGAAGCTCACAGCCTGAAGCCACACTGTGCAGCACAGCGTGCAAGGCTGTGTTAAAAGAGCTGCCTTTCCACATGCCAACCTGCAGCCAAGCCAGAACAGCGAGGCCAGTCTGTCTGGCTCTCTACCTGCATCTTCTATCTGAAAGGGACTGTGGTTTCCCATCTGGCAGATGCAAGACCTGTGTCCCCGTTTCAGTAAGGTTAGCTGCACAATAGCTGGGAGAGGTTTGACGAGGTTTGGGCAGGCAGCGTGTCTGCAGTTCACAGATTCAAAAGCTAAAATTCTTGCTCAAGAAGTGGCTTTCTTGCAGAAAACATCTTATATTTGCTGAGTACTGTGAGTCTTCTTAATATCAGTAAACCTACAGGCACTAAGAAGGAAAAAAAGAGATACAGAAAACCTTATGTACCAAAAAGGCCCAAAAAGTAGGACAGACTCCCCAAGGCAAACTTTCTCCCTTGCACCAAAAGAAGCTGTGTGCAAACAATTGCTGGAGTCAATGTGATGGCCTTCTGCTTACATAAATTAACACCGCTTGCCTTCTTTTCCAAGACCTGGGATGTGAGCCCCACATCCAAGCAGCTGGCACCCAAGCCTTTCCCTCCAGAGATCAAAAATGCACTTGTTGAGATGAAAAAATGCCGAGAAACAGGTAAGCTAAGGAAGGAAGTTCTGCATTTTGCACTGAAAGCAAGGGGAGTTCTTGGCTGCCCCTTGGTAAAATAAAGGTCAAAAGACCCATCTCTAACTTCATGGGAACTGTGTTTTATTGTAAATGAAGCTTTAGTAACAAGTGATGACCACAACTATTACTAATACACTGACAAAATTCTTGAAAGAAAGGAAGAGGAAAGGCATTAGGTTGGCAGCCTTATGTTTGCCTGCCTGTCTGTGATTCTACAGCACAAAAGACTTTTGTGAGAACTGTTCCTGCCATATCCAAGCAGTCAATGTTTTCATTTAGCGGCCCCAAATTTTATTCCTTCCTATTTATGACATGCAAGAGTCATAGGAATGTGTTCCAACAGCAATTCCAGGCTATTTCCACAAGCTCCCTCCTTGATCTCCAGCAGTGAGGTGAAGCAGTGATGCCATTGCACTGTGGGAAATACACTCTCCCTCCATGTTCTTCAGTGTCATCTGAGAAACATCTCTGCTGTGTACACCAAAAGTTGTCTCAAGGAACCTGTTTAAGGTGAACTGAATGTCTAGCAGAAAAACATGATGAGAACTCTTATGGCTCCTGAGTAACATCACCTGTTAGACTGCAAGAGGAGGTTCATTTAATCACCACTCTTATTTGATCTACTGGGATAACGTTATAGATCCATTTGTACTGAAGGCATTGCATGCAAACAACATCAACAGGTATCTTCTGACCATTTGTTCACATCTCCTTCTACATATAGCACTCCTCTCTTCTTTGGGTGCTAGGAAAGGAGCTATTTCAGGGTCTCACGCTTATACACAATTCCCTTTTGCCATCTTCTGTTCTTAGGGCACCAACAGGGATTATTCTATAATCCCCAAGTGACTTGGAAGACTGCCGCTATTGATTTACACTCACACAAATGACAAAAGGTCTCTCTTTCCTATTTTTAGTGTTTAAGTTTAACTAGCAAACTTAGCAATCCAGAAAGTTTCTACTAATGCCTACAAGATCTTAGCTACAGTCAGCCAACGTGTCCTCAACATGGATGAAAATAAAAGCAAAGACGATGAGAAACCAACAAGGACTCACCTGTGGCAGGCTTCCCTGCTGTGCTTATTTCTGATATACTCTTCATATAAAATATTTTGGGAGAACCAAATCACTGCTGGTAGGTTTGATAGGCTTCAAAGTCACCAAATGTTAATAAATGCTAGTTTCCAGCAGTGTCTCATTGGAGGCCAACTTTCTAGATGAAACTGAAAGACCTTCATCCAAAAGCAATAAACTCTCAAGGTACAAGAACATCCATTAATAAAGGTAAAGGAAGAGGTAACAGATAATTAATATTGCAGAAGAACAAACAATTCTATGGATCTAATCAACTGGGATTTTTTACATCTACCTACACCACAGGTGCCTTGCATGGGAGAAGGGAGCTGGCAACATCTGGAGCATTGGGACCAGCAGCTATACACATGGAGTAATGTATTTCTGGCATCACATAAGCAGAGCAGCACTTCTGCTCTGTGAATTTTCTTACCATCCTTGATTTCATCAGGATCGTAAGCCCCCTGCACTGTGCTCTCCCGTAGCCAAATCGGCCTCTCTCGGGCTGGCTTTCCTTCACTTGCAGATCTGTTAACATCCTCCTGATCTTCCATGCTGATGACAACGTTCTGGGTATACAAGTCCTCATAGGATGGTCCTTTTGTAGTCCAGGCTTCTCGATGGTGTCCACCCGTAACCCCAGCTGTCCCTGAACCAGTCCCAGCTGTACGTTCCTTGCTACAGAAAAATGAAAGAGACAAAAAACCAGAGCACTCAGAACAAGCCCCATTGCTCAGCATTGCAACGCTTAAACTAGACTATCTGCACCAAGAATTTTCATTTCTAACGCGTGGTCCAGGAATTTCTACACCAGTTTGCTGATATGGGCAACTTATGGTCTTTAATGGGATCCTACACAGAGCCATAGCAACTTCTAAAGCAGGTGCTGAAGAAAAGAAGTAATATTAAGGATGCAGATGCACTTAATATAAAAACAAATGTGCAATCCCAGAATACCCTGAAACAAAAGTCACAGCAGCAAAACTTGGTCCCACAGTAATCTACTGTTTGGTTTCTGGTCACTTTTTATGCTTTTACATAGCAACCTTATACTGGATAAAATCCATGACTAAATTTTAAGCAAGTCAGGTGATAGGAGCAAAGACCCCGCATGCTCAGTCTGTGAGACAGTAACCTCAGGGCTCCTGAAGGAGTTAACTCATCATGAAAAATATCAGTCTAACCCTTGCTTGAATGGTGAGTGACACTGCACATCTCCCCCTATTATGCAGCATATCTGCACTGTCCACGGACTGCCCTGGGAGGAGTGGGAAGTCCAGGCAGAGAAAGATGAGAGGACAGCTTCAAACCAGGGAGATGGGCTGGGCAATGGGCTTTGCATGGTGCTGAAGAGTAGGAAGGGATAAGACAGAACTGTCTTCACAGCAAAAAAAGCTGGAGGGGAAAGGTGATAACAGAATGTGAGGGTAGGACAGGCACAGTCTAGCACTCCTTTGTATTCTGAGAGGAGCTGCTGCCGGCACATTTTCCTTCAGGCTCCCTTCTAGCTCAGGGGACTGATGAAGAAAGGAAACAGTCCTGCTTGAATCTGATGGCAAGAGGGCATCAGGTGGAGTATTTTCTGCATACTGATGGAAATGAGCCGAAAATACTCTCTGGCTACAGATGCAGAAGAATGGAAGCTTTCTGCTCTCCAGGTGGGGGAAGTCAACGGTGATTATTCCTCTACTTCCGAATTGTATTTCATCTTCACAGATAAACAATAGATTCTCTGCACATTGAGCCCATCCACAACCCCTATTAGATGCCATAGAATTGCAGCCATCTGACTGCCAATGGCAAAGGCTGCTAAGGCTTTTCACGGGTACCAGACATGCCTGGGTTTCTCCTTTTTGTCCAGAGGAAATCGATGATGGATGCTAACAGTGTTCCTGCTCTGCTGCCAGCTGCTATCAGCTGAGCTGACACAAGTTGTGAGTGAGCACGGTTCACTTGCTGCTATCTACCCGGCAACCTTTCCTCCAACGGAGAAGCTTAAAATAAGGTTGCAGTTGGAGACCTGAGTAATACGCATCTTTTTAAACCAGTGAGGATTTAACCACTGCTTGACAAGCTAGTTCTGCACATTTTTTAAGTGTAAACAAGGGGGAAACACAGGCAGGTGATCATCTTTCTTTCCCAGATACAAAATATCAGCGTGCTGAGCATCGGTTAGGATTGAGGACTGTTCACAGCCTCTTAATAGTGCATTCGCTGTGATCCGACAGCAAAATACTTCACAATGTTTGTGTTAGCATCTGTCCACACGCTAAGTGCTCCTCTCCCACAGGCAGCCTAGCTAGGAAAGCTTCACAGCAACCTTGAATTTCTGGGCTGAAGGAAAAGACTCGTGCACATGCACGGCTTATATAACCTAAGGAACCACACAGAGAGACCTTCTTCCCAGTGTGTTATTTCAAGTGTTGGCACCTTTCAGTTTTCCAAGACAGGCATGTGTTCTGTGAAAAGCACCGCTCTGCTTCCCACACAATAGGAATCCGTAACCAGCGTTTCCCTGACAATTTTATGTAATCCACTTTCCTCACAAGATGCACAATGCAACTCTCCCCCAGCTTCTCCCTCTCCACGCTGCAGTGTGACAGCTAAATACTCTCTAGTGCCAAGAGCTGCCTAATAATACTTTCACACAGAGGTGCCCAGAAGTATATTCGAAATGGACTTTTTGCCCACGCAGTATCATTTAACCGCAAAATACTTACTCTGTAATGTCAGGAACAGTTCAAAATGAAGGTAACAGCTGTAAGAAACACCTACAACATGAACTACTTCAAACCAGCTACTGCAATGTGTCACATTCACCTGGAATAATGAAGATATTTTGTCGACTCTCAGACCTCAGTGAACTTTGTAAGAGTATCCCAACTCACCACATCATTTATGCAACTGCATCTCCAACCGTACTACTAGGAGTGGGCAGCCTCAAGACTATGTGACCAGCAGAATATGCCCTACTGCAAGAAGAGATCTTACTGTTCAGCACGCCCATCCAAGAGATGGGATTAAACACCCTAGATCAGGCACCTGAAAAAGGCTAGATGTGCAAGCTGCCTTACAGGCAGCACAGGGCAGATGAAGACAATGTGCTCTTACAATACTTCCTCTGTTAGATCCAAGATGCACTTCTTCACCTGGTTCCAGACATTGCACAGCCACCCTGAAGCCAAAAACTGCTCAGACAGCAGAAGCTCAGTGGCCCAGCTGTAGCTACATTTGCTCTGTCACCCATAGGTTGTTTAACCATGATGGAGGTTGCTCCATGATTGGTTAAGCTACCTTCAAATGTGATATAAATAAGTCTTAACATAGCTGAGCTATGGCCCACAGAAACCACACTGTGCAATGGGAAAACAAGTTGAAATTTTCATCTCAAGCCTGTCCAGGCTACTAATTAAAGGTCTTGCAAAACAAGGATAACTCTCTTAGTGCCGTATTTGAAACAAAGCACTCTTTCATTTAGCTGCTCTCAACAGATTCAGCTTCAAAGGAAACAACCTGTGGCCCTTGATAGCATGACCACAAAAAATGAATTCTGTGAACATTTATGCTATCTAACATCATGCTATTCTGACATAAGAAAACGAAGGGGCTATTAAAATCCATCTGTTTTAGGAAACCATGTAGAATGGCTCAGATAAAACCCATATATTTTGAAAACTACATAGGTAACTCACACTCTGCCAAGATTAAGCAAATTAATGACTCCTAGGAAAGTACAGATGGAGGTATGACCAGCTTTCATGGCAGGTGAATGATAATTGCACGCAGTTGGTGTAGTTGGTTAGAGCTTCAACAACTGCAAGTTGCCTGTGTCTGTGCAGAGAGAAGATGTGGGCGCTTTGTGACCTCTTCTGTCTGTTTCAAAAACATCAAAAGTCAGTTCTGCCAATGATTTCAAAAACTCAAGACTCTATGAAATGGCCATATTAAATAACCCAGGATTTGGCACTTAAAAAAAAACCAACCTCACAGCAATACTTTCATGCAATTATCTGCCTTGAATTAATAAGAGTTAATAAATAATTAAATCATCATATGTGCTGAAGTAAGTTGTGCTCAAGAAAGGATTAAAAAATGCTTATTTATTTTGTCATTCCCTGCTTGGAGTAATTAATCATTTACAGTGTTTTTTAAGTATTTAAGAGTCAAGCAAGTGGGTGCTCCTATTTAATCATGGGTCTGTACCAAGCTTCTGCTGTGCTGACTTTCTGTGCACTGAGACAAGGTAGCCATGGGGAAGACTGAGAACTGACCCTTTTTTTGGTGGGGTTATCCCTGTTTTAGTACACAAACTACAGAACATAGCTTGTAAAGCAAAATTTAGTGATTCAGCTTGGGAACAAAGGCTTCAAAGACTCCCCGTATCAACACAGACATATTGAGTGACCTTGGAAATATCTTCTCCCTGCCGTATATTGCATCTGTTTTTCTACCAGAACGATGAACAAAATTAGCTACATCCTTGGCTAGAAAAAGACTATGAATAGACAAGTAATTTTTATTATACTAATTAGAAACTGTCTAGCATTAATATATGATGAACATTCTCTCTCAAGGTTAGCTTGAAAGTAAAGAAAAGCATTTCTTGCTTGTTCTCCCATTAACTAAAGTCAAGCATCCCAAGGCACTGTGGGATGCTTCCCCCTGTGGTACAGATTTTTTTTCCTGGGCGTTTAATTATTTTTTTAAACAGAGAGAAGTGCATCACATTTCACTATAGCTGACAAAACTGACAGCTCCCCACATCTTTCTGCATTATTTAAACATCACTGATTTCGTTCAACTACAAAAGTTCTGAAGGAAAATGTCATTTCCCAAAGGCTCTTGGAAGGTTTAAAGATCATAGGATCACAGAATCATAGAATGGCCCGAGTTGAAAAGGACCACAGTGACCATCTGGTTTCAACCCCATTGCTATGTGCATGGTCGCCAACCAGCAGACCAGGCTGCCCAGAGCCACATCCAGCCTGCCCTTGAATGCCTCCAGGGATGGGGCATCCACAGCCTCCTTGGGCAACCTGTTCCAGTGCGTCACCACCCTCTGTGTGAAAAACTTCCTCCTCATATCTAACCTAAACCTCCCCTGTCTAAGTTTAAAACCATTCCCCCTTGACCTATCACTATCCACTCTCATAAACAGCCACTCCCCCACCTGACTCTCTGATTTTCTGACTATAACATGGTCAACCCCTGAAAAGAGTAACAAGCAGAAGGAAATGTGGAAAAAAAATGCCCTTATTACAAATGATGTCTTCAATCTAGTTTTGTCACAGATGGATTTGAAACACAAAGTGTAAAGTAGTTAGCACCTGAAGAGATTTACAAAACGACCACAGCTTGCATTTCCTAAATACTGGGGCAAAGACTTGGAATACATCCAATCCGTAGGTGATCCATGTACCTGACCCCACAGAAAAGTGCATCCAGAAGTGGTTGTGGGTAAGCAAGTTATCTTGTTTACAAACCATACATTCCTCAGGGAATTTGTTGTTGGCTTGCACTGTTGGTGCTGAATAAGTGAGACCCTAATGGACAAGGCTTGGGAAAGCCTCACAGAGAAGATGAATGTACTACAAAAAAGCACTATGGTCAAAGAAGACAGGGGCCGTTCCCACCTCTGCTTCAAGGCAGGAATCTCAGTGGGCTCTGGTTCGAGGACTTCATAGGCTAAGTTGACATCTTCTGTCTCACGAAGTAGCTTATAGATGGGCTCAATTTGCTCATTAAATCTTGCCACGAGTGTCCTTGCATCCTTTTTTGGCATCACCGACTCATCCTCTTCCACTTCGGTCTCACAGAAAGTACAGCGGAAAGTTCCTAAAACAAAAAAAAGTTGCTAAGTATTAGAAGAAAAGCAACAAGACCAGCTCTTCATGCAGCATTTTCAACAGCAATGTCTCACTGTTTACTTTGCTTGATGCTAAATAGCTCTTCTCACTCTGACAATCCCTTTCCACACAGAATGTACCTGGTTATTATTTAAGCAGAAAACAAAAGCCAGCACTCTGATGTCACCCAGTGACACCCAGCTTGGGGTACAGTTTCTTGCTCTGAAGTGCCTGGATGTGTTACAGTACCACTATTGAGACACTCCCCAATCCCACACACTCTTGCTAGACATTTTAAATGTTATCTGCGACTAAGCTGCAATAAAAAGTTTCACATTGTACTGCTAGGAGCTCAAATATCATCCGTTCCAGGTGCTGGAATTGCTATCTCCCAGAACAATTCAGTTTCACAATGAAGTGGTGTGTAGCTTGATGCTGCCCAAACTGCTCTGCAGTAACTATTAGTACAGCCATCCTCACAGTGAAATTCGTGCTAAAGGATGGCTTCTCCTCCTGCTGTAGGGCCATGGCAAGCAGACCAGTCATTACGGCAGAGTTGCAAAAGTATTTCCTTCACATTAATTTCTTGACATTAAGAATGGTAAACTAACAATTGCATGAAATCAACTACGAATAAGCTTGTTTCACAGAGCTCACCGGGAGCTAGAAAAACAGGTCAAACAGAAAGGCGACTGAAATGGTTGCCTGGCAATGCAGTTACAAAACCTGACTGAACTCCTGCACAGCAGGCCTTTTGGTTCCGTTGCTCCATCTGTGAGCAGGAACCTTAGGGAAGTACTTGCACAGTAGGACCCTGCCATATGGCTCGCTATGAGGGCAGCAGTGCAGCACAATGACTTAGCCTTGAAACGCTGTACAATAGCAAATCCTGCTGCCTCCCCAAAACTTACTTACATACATCAGCATGATCTGAGATTTTTGGATTTCTTGTGTGATTTTTTACTTAATCTTTCCATGGCACCTAAAAATATACAGGATCATTTCTAAGTGAAGAGAATGAAAAAGATCTCTTATTCACTAACAGGGAGCCCGAGGATAAGTTGTATAAAGGAAATCATAGAATCATAGAATGGCTTAAGTTGGAAGAGGGTCTTAAAGCCCACCCAATTCCAACCCTGCTACCATAGGCAGGGCTGTCACCCACTAGACCAGGCTGCCCAGAACCCCATCCAACCTGGCCCCGAACAGCTCCAG